>NW_027364205.1:0-284750 GCF_046119375.1 Phyllobates terribilis | reverse complement strand
TATTGTAAATGCACAAACAGTAATTTCTCCGCATTGCAAGGTGCAATTCTGAAATTTTTTGCTTTTTCCTGCTCCTCTTAGCATGATAAAGAAGATTCAAAGAGAGTGAGATGCCAGCTCCTTTCATTCAGTCAGTAGCTTCAATCATTTCTGGACGTTTTTCAATGGCAAAAATCAATGAATATTGTAAATGCACAAACAGTAATTTCTCCGCATTGCAAGGTGCAATTCTGAAATTTTTTGCTTTTTCCTGCTCCTCTTAGCATGATAAAGAAGATTCAAAGAGAGTGAGATGTCAGCTCCTTTCATTCAGTCAGTAGCTTCAAACATTTCTGGTATATGAATAACATGATGTTTTTCAATGGCAAAAATCAATGAATTTTGTAAATGCACAAACAGTAATTTCTCCGCATTGCAAGGTGCAATTCTGAAATTTTTTGCTTTTTCCTGCTCCTCTTAGCATGATAAAGAAGATTCAAAGAGAGTGAGATGCCAGTTCCTTTCATTCAGTCAGTAGCTTCAATCATTTCTGGACGTTTTTCAATGGCAAAAATCAATGAATATTGTAAATGCACAAACAGTAATTTCTCCGCATTGCAAGGTGCAATTCTGAAATTTTTTGCTTTTTCCTGCTCCTCTTAGCATGATAAAGAAGATTCAAAGAGAGTGAGATGCCAGCTCCTTTCATTCAGTCAGTAGCTTCAATCATTTCTGGTATATGAATAACATGATGTTTTTCAATGGCAAAAATCAATGAATATTGTAAATGCACAAACAGTAATTTCTCCGCATTGCAAGGTGCAATTCTGAAATTTTTTGCTTTTTCCTGCTCCTCTTAGCATGATAAAGAAGATTCAAAGAGAGTGAGATGCCAGCTCCTTTCATTCAGTCAGTAGCTTCAATCATTTCTGGACGTTTTTCAATGGCAAAAATCAATGAATATTGTAAATGCACAAACAGTAATTTCTCCGCATTGCAAGGTGCAATTCTGAAATTTTTTGCTTTTTCCTGCTCCTCTTAGCATGATAAAGAAGATTCAAAGAGAGTGAGATGCCAGCTCCTTTCATTCAGTCAGTAGCTTCAATCATTTCTGGACGTTTTTCAATGGCAAAAATCAATGAATATTGTAAATGCACAAACAGTAATTTCTCCGCATTGCAAGGTGCAATTCTGAAATTTTTTGCTTTTTCCTGCTCCTCTTAGCATGATAAAGAAGATTCAAAGAGAGTGAGATGTCAGCTCCTTTCATTCAGTCAGTAGCTTCAAACATTTCTGGTATATGAATAACATGATGTTTTTCAATGGCAAAAATCAATGAATTTTGTAAATGCACAAACAGTAATTTCTCCACATTGCAAGGTGCAATTCTGAAATTTTTTGCTTTTTCCTGCTCCTCTTAGCATGATAAAGAAGATTCAAAGAGAGTGAGATGCCAGTTCCTTTCATTCAGTCAGTAGCTTCAATCATTTCTGGACGTTTTTCAATGGCAAAAATCAATGAATATTGTAAATGCACAAACAGTAATTTCTCCGCATTGCAAGGTGCAATTCTGAAATTTTTTGCTTTTTCCTGCTCCTCTTAGCATGATAAAGAAGATTCAAAGAGAGTGAGATGCCAGCTCCTTTCATTCAGTCAGTAGCTTCAATCATTTCTGGTATATGAATAACATGATGTTTTTCAATGGCAAAAATCAATGAATATTGTAAATGCACAAACAGTAATTTCTCCGCATTGCAAGGTGCAATTCTGAAATTTTTTGCTTTTTCCTGCTCCTCTTAGCATGATAAAGAAGATTCAAAGAGAGTGAGATGCCAGCTCCTTTCATTCAGTCAGTAGCTTCAATCATTTCTGGACGTTTTTCAATGGCAAAAATCAATGAATATTGTAAATGCACAAACAGTAATTTCTCCGCATTGCAAGGTGCAATTCTGAAATTTTTTGCTTTTTCCTGCTCCTCTTAGCATGATAAACAAGATTCAAAGAGAGTGAGATGCCAGCTCCTTTCATTCAGTCAGTAGCTTCAATCATTTCTGGACGTTTTTCAATGGCAAAAATCAATGAATATTGTAAATGCACAAACAGTAATTTCTCCGCATTGCAAGGTGCAATTCTGAATTTTTTTGCTTTTTCCTGCTCCTCTTAGCATGATAAAGAAGATTCAAAGAGAGTGAGATGCCAGCTCCTTTCATTCAGTCAGTAGCTTCAAACATTTCTGGTATATGAATAACATGATGTTTTTCAATGACAAAAATCAATGAATATTGTAAATGCACAAACAGTAATTTCTCCGCATTGCAAGGTGCAAGTCTGAAATTTTTTGCTTTTTCCTGCTCCTCTTAGCATGATAAAGAAGATTCAAAGAGAGTGAGATGCCAGCTCCTTTCATTCAGTCAGTAGCTTCAATCATTTCTGGACGTTTTTCAATGGCAAAAATCAATGAATATTGTAAATGCACAAACAGTAATTTCTCCGCATTGCAAGGTGCAATTCTGAAATTTTTTGCTTTTTCCTGCTCCTCTTAGCATGATAAAGAAGATTCAAAGAGAGTGAGATGTCAGCTCCTTTCATTCAGTCAGTAGCTTCAAACATTTCTGGTATATGAATAACATGATGTTTTTCAATGGCAAAAATCAATGAATTTTGTAAATGCACAAACAGTAATTTCTCCGCATTGCAAGGTGCAATTCTGAAATTTTTTGCTTTTTCCTGCTCCTCTTAGCATGATAAAGAAGATTCAAAGAGAGTGAGATGCCAGCTCCTTTCATTCAGTCAGTAGCTTCAATCATTTCTGGACGTTTTTCAATGGCAAAAATCAATGAATATTGTAAATGCACAAACAGTAATTTCTCCGCATTGCAAGGTGCAATTCTGAAATTTTTTGCTTTTTCCTGCTCCTCTTAGCATGATAAAGAAGATTCAAAGAGAGTGAGATGCCAGCTCCTTTCATTCAGTCAGTAGCTTCAATCATTTCTGGACGTTTTTCAATGGCAAAAATCAATGAATATTGTAAATGCACAAACAGTAATTTCTCCGCATTGCAAGGTGCAATTCTGAAATTTTTTGCTTTTTCCTGCTCCTCTTAGCATGATAAAGAAGATTCAAAGAGAGTGAGATGTCAGCTCCTTTCATTCAGTCAGTAGCTTCAAACATTTCTGGTATATGAATAACATGATGTTTTTCAATGGCAAAAATCAATGAATTTTGTAAATGCACAAACAGTAATTTCTCCGCATTGCAAGGTGCAATTCTGAAATTTTTTGCTTTTTCCTGCTCCTCTTAGCATGATAAAGAAGATTCAAAGAGAGTGAGATGCCAGTTCCTTTCATTCAGTCAGTAGCTTCAATCATTTCTGGACGTTTTTCAATGGCAAAAATCAATGAATATTGTAAATGCACAAACAGTAATTTCTCCGCATTGCAAGGTGCAATTCTGAAATTTTTTGCTTTTTCCTGCTCCTCTTAGCATGATAAAGAAGATTCAAAGAGAGTGAGATGCCAGCTCCTTTCATTCAGTCAGTAGCTTCAATCATTTCTGGTATATGAATAACATGATGTTTTTCAATGGCAAAAATCAATGAATATTGTAAATGCACAAACAGTAATTTCTCCGCATTGCAAGGTGCAATTCTGAAATTTTTTGCTTTTTCCTGCTCCTCTTAGCATGATAAAGAAGATTCAAAGAGAGTGAGATGCCAGCTCCTTTCATTCAGTCAGTAGCTTCAATCATTTCTGGACGTTTTTCAATGGCAAAAATCAATGAATATTGTAAATGCACAAACAGTAATTTCTCCGCATTGCAAGGTGCAATTCTGAAATTTTTTGCTTTTTCCTGCTCCTCTTAGCATGATAAACAAGATTCAAAGAGAGTGAGATGCCAGCTCCTTTCATTCAGTCAGTAGCTTCAATCATTTCTGGACGTTTTTCAATGGCAAAAATCAATGAATATTGTAAATGCACAAACAGTAATTTCTCCGCATTGCAAGGTGCAATTCTGAATTTTTTTGCTTTTTCCTGCTCCTCTTAGCATGATAAAGAAGATTCAAAGAGAGTGAGATGCCAGCTCCTTTCATTCAGTCAGTAGCTTCAAACATTTCTGGTATATGAATAACATGATGTTTTTCAATGACAAAAATCAATGAATATTGTAAATGCACAAACAGTAATTTCTCCGCATTGCAAGGTGCAAGTCTGAAATTTTTTGCTTTTTCCTGCTCCTCTTAGCATGATAAAGAAGATTCAAAGAGAGTGAGATGCCAGCTCCTTTCATTCAGTCAGTAGCTTCAATCATTTCTGGACGTTTTTCAATGGCAAAAATCAATGAATATTGTAAATGCACAAACAGTAATTTCTCCGCATTGCAAGGTGCAATTCTGAAATTTTTTGCTTTTTCCTGCTCCTCTTAGCATGATAAAGAAGATTCAAAGAGAGTGAGATGTCAGCTCCTTTCATTCAGTCAGTAGCTTCAAACATTTCTGGTATATGAATAACATGATGTTTTTCAATGGCAAAAATCAATGAATTTTGTAAATGCACAAACAGTAATTTCTCCGCATTGCAAGGTGCAATTCTGAAATTTTTTGCTTTTTCCTGCTCCTCTTAGCATGATAAAGAAGATTCAAAGAGAGTGAGATGCCAGTTCCTTTCATTCAGTCAGTAGCTTCAATCATTTCTGGACGTTTTTCAATGGCAAAAATCAATGAATATTGTAAATGCACAAACAGTAATTTCTCCGCATTGCAAGGTGCAATTCTGAAATTTTTTGCTTTTTCCTGCTCCTCTTAGCATGATAAAGAAGATTCAAAGAGAGTGAGATGCCAGCTCCTTTCATTCAGTCAGTAGCTTCAATCATTTCTGGTATATGAATAACATGATGTTTTTCAATGGCAAAAATCAATGAATATTGTAAATGCACAAACAGTAATTTCTCCGCATTGCAAGGTGCAATTCTGAAATTTTTTGCTTTTTCCTGCTCCTCTTAGCATGATAAAGAAGATTCAAAGAGAGTGAGATGCCAGCTCCTTTCATTCAGTCAGTAGCTTCAATCATTTCTGGACGTTTTTCAATGGCAAAAATCAATGAATATTGTAAATGCACAAACAGTAATTTCTCCGCATTGCAAGGTGCAATTCTGAAATTTTTTGCTTTTTCCTGCTCCTCTTAGCATGATAAACAAGATTCAAAGAGAGTGAGATGCCAGCTCCTTTCATTCAGTCAGTAGCTTCAATCATTTCTGGACGTTTTTCAATGGCAAAAATCAATGAATATTGTAAATGCACAAACAGTAATTTCTCCGCATTGCAAGGTGCAATTCTGAATTTTTTTGCTTTTTCCTGCTCCTCTTAGCATGATAAAGAAGATTCAAAGAGAGTGAGATGCCAGCTCCTTTCATTCAGTCAGTAGCTTCAAACATTTCTGGTATATGAATAACATGATGTTTTTCAATGACAAAAATCAATGAATATTGTAAATGCACAAACAGTAATTTCTCCGCATTGCAAGGTGCAAGTCTGAAATTTTTTGCTTTTTCCTGCTCCTCTTAGCATGATAAAGAAGATTCAAAGAGAGTGAGATGCCAGCTCCTTTCATTCAGTCAGTAGCTTCAATCATTTCTGGACGTTTTTCAATGGCAAAAATCAATGAATATTGTAAATGCACAAACAGTAATTTCTCCGCATTGCAAGGTGCAATTCTGAAATTTTTTGCTTTTTCCTGCTCCTCTTAGCATGATAAAGAAGATTCAAAGAGAGTGAGATGTCAGCTCCTTTCATTCAGTCAGTAGCTTCAAACATTTCTGGTATATGAATAACATGATGTTTTTCAATGGCAAAAATCAATGAATTTTGTAAATGCACAAACAGTAATTTCTCCGCATTGCAAGGTGCAATTCTGAAATTTTTTGCTTTTTCCTGCTCCTCTTAGCATGATAAAGAAGATTCAAAGAGAGTGAGATGCCAGTTCCTTTCATTCAGTCAGTAGCTTCAATCATTTCTGGACGTTTTTCAATGGCAAAAATCAATGAATATTGTAAATGCACAAACAGTAATTTCTCCGCATTGCAAGGTGCAATTCTGAAATTTTTTGCTTTTTCCTGCTCCTCTTAGCATGATAAAGAAGATTCAAAGAGAGTGAGATGCCAGCTCCTTTCATTCAGTCAGTAGCTTCAATCATTTCTGGTATATGAATAACATGATGTTTTTCAATGGCAAAAATCAATGAATATTGTAAATGCACAAACAGTAATTTCTCCGCATTGCAAGGTGCAATTCTGAAATTTTTTGCTTTTTCCTGCTCCTCTTAGCATGATAAAGAAGATTCAAAGAGAGTGAGATGCCAGCTCCTTTCATTCAGTCAGTAGCTTCAATCATTTCTGGACGTTTTTCAATGGCAAAAATCAATGAATATTGTAAATACACAAACAGTAATTTCTCCGCATTGCAAGGTGCAATTCTGAAATTTTTTGCTTTTTCCTGCTCCTCTTAGCATGATAAACAAGATTCAAAGAGAGTGAGATGCCAGCTCCTTTCATTCAGTCAGTAGCTTCAATCATTTCTGGACGTTTTTCAATGGCAAAAATCAATGAATATTGTAAATGCACAAACAGTAATTTCTCCGCATTGCAAGGTGCAATTCTGAATTTTTTTGCTTTTTCCTGCTCCTCTTAGCATGATAAAGAAGATTCAAAGAGAGTGAGATGCCAGCTCCTTTCATTCAGTCAGTAGCTTCAAACATTTCTGGTATATGAATAACATGATGTTTTTCAATGGCAAAAATCAATGAATATTGTAAATGCACAAACAGTAATTTCTCCGCATTGCAAGGTGCAAGTCTGAAATTTTTTGCTTTTTCCTGCTCCTCTTAGCATGATAAAGAAGATTCAAAGAGAGTGAGATGCCAGCTCCTTTCATTCAGTCAGTAGCTTCAATCATTTCTGGACGTTTTTCAATGGCAAAAATCAATGAATATTGTAAATGCACAAACAGTAATTTCTCCGCATTGCAAGGTGCAATTCTGAAATTTTTTGCTTTTTCCTGCTCCTCTTAGCATGATAAAGAAGATTCAAAGAGAGTGAGATGTCAGCTCCTTTCATTCAGTCAGTAGCTTCAAACATTTCTGGTATATGAATAACATGATGTTTTTCAATGGCAAAAATCAATGAATTTTGTAAATGCACAAACAGTAATTTCTCCGCATTGCAAGGTGCAATTCTGAAATTTTTTGCTTTTTCCTGCTCCTCTTAGCATGATAAAGAAGATTCAAAGAGAGTGAGATGCCAGTTCCTTTCATTCAGTCAGTAGCTTCAATCATTTCTGGACGTTTTTCAATGGCAAAAATCAATGAATATTGTAAATGCACAAACAGTAATTTCTCCGCATTGCAAGGTGCAATTCTGAAATTTTTTGCTTTTTCCTGCTCCTCTTAGCATGATAAAGAAGATTCAAAGAGAGTGAGATGCCAGCTCCTTTCATTCAGTCAGTAGCTTCAATCATTTCTGGTATATGAATAACATGATGTTTTTCAATGGCAAAAATCAATGAATATTGTAAATGCACAAACAGTAATTTCTCCGCATTGCAAGGTGCAATTCTGAAATTTTTTGCTTTTTCCTGCTCCTCTTAGCATGATAAAGAAGATTCAAAGAGAGTGAGATGCCAGCTCCTTTCATTCAGTCAGTAGCTTCAATCATTTCTGGACGTTTTTCAATGGCAAAAATCAATGAATATTGTAAATGCACAAACAGTAATTTCTCCGCATTGCAAGGTGCAATTCTGAAATTTTTTGCTTTTTCCTGCTCCTCTTAGCATGATAAACAAGATTCAAAGAGAGTGAGATGCCAGCTCCTTTCATTCAGTCAGTAGCTTCAATCATTTCTGGACGTTTTTCAATGGCAAAAATCAATGAATATTGTAAATGCACAAACAGTAATTTCTCCGCATTGCAAGGTGCAATTCTGAATTTTTTTGCTTTTTCCTGCTCCTCTTAGCATGATAAAGAAGATTCAAAGAGAGTGAGATGCCAGCTCCTTTCATTCAGTCAGTAACTTCAAACATTTCTGGTATATGAATAACATGATGTTTTTCAATGGCAAAAATCAATGAATATTGTAAATGCACAAACAGTAATTTCTCCGCATTGCAAGGTGCAAGTCTGACATTTTTTGCTTTTTCCTGCTCCTCTTAGCATGATAAAGAAGATTCAAAGAGAGTGAGATGCCAGCTACTTTCATTCAGTCAGTAGCTTCAATCATTTCTGGACGTTTTTCAATGGTAAAAATCAATGAATATTGTAAATGCACAAACAGTAATTTCTCCACATTGCAAGGTGCAATTCTGAAATTTTTTGCTTTTTCCTGCTCCTCTTAGCATGATAAAGAAGATTCAAAGAGAGTGAGGTGCCAGCTCCTTTCATTCAGTCAGTATCTTCAAACATTTCTGGTATATGAATAACATGATGTTTTTCAATGGCAAAAATCAATGAATATTGTAAATGCACAAACAGTAATTTCTCTGCATTGCAAGGTGCAATTCTGAAATTTTTTGCTTTTTCCTGCTCCTCTTAGCATGATAAAGAAGATTCAAAGAGAGTGAGATGCCAGCTACTTTCATTCAGTCAGTAGCTTCAATCATTTCTGGACGTTTTTCAATGGTAAAAATCAATGAATATTGTAAATGCACAAACAGTAATTTCTCCACATTGCAAGGTGCAATTCTGAAATTTTTTGCTTTTTCCTGCTCCTCTTAGCATGATATAGAAGATTCAAAGAGAGTGAGATGCCAGCTCCTTTCATTCAGTCAGTAGCTTCAAACATTTCTGGTATATGAATAACATGATGTTTTTCAATGGCAAAAATCAATGAATATTGTAAATGCACAAACAGTAATTTCTCCGCATTGCAAGGTGCAATTCTGAAATTTTTTGCTTTTTCCTGCTCCTCTTAGCATGATAAAGAAGATTCAAAGAGAGTGAGATGCCAGCTCCTTTCATTCAGTCAGTAGCTTCAAACATTTCTGGTATATGAATAACATGATGTTTTTCAATGGCAAAAATCAATGAATATTGTAAATGCACAAACAGTAATTTCTCCGCATTGCAAGGTGCAATTCTGAAATTTTTTGCTTTTTCCTGCTCCTCTTAGCATGATAAAGAATATTCAAAGAGAGTGAGATGCCAGCTCCTTTCATTCAGTCAGTAGCTTCAATCATTTCTGGATGTTTTTCAATGGCAAAAATCAATGAATATTGTAAATGCACAAACTGTAATTTCTCCGCATTGCAAGGTGCAATTCTGAAATTTTTGGCTTTTTCCTGCTCCTCTTAGCATGATAAAGAAGATTCAAAGAGAGTGAGATGCCAGCTCCTTTCATTCAGTCAGTAGCTTCAATCATTTCTGGACGTTTTTCAATGGCAAAAATCAATGAATATTGTAAATGCACAAACAGTAATTTCTCCGCATTGCAAGGTGCAATTCTGAAATTTTTTGCTTTTTCCTGCTCCTCTTAGCATGATAAAGAAGATTCAAAGAGAGTGAGATGCCAGCTCCTTTCATTCAGTCAGTACCTTCAATCATTTCTGGATGTTTTTCAATGGCAAAAATCAATGAATATTGTAAATGCACAAACAGTAATTTCTCCGCATTGCAAGGTGCAATTCTGAAATTTTTTGCTTTTTCCCGCTCCTCTTAGCATGATAAAGAAGATTCAAAGAGAGTGAGGTGCCAGCTCCTTTCATTCAGTCAGTAGCTTCAAACATTTCTGATATATGAATAACATGTTTTTCAATGGCAAAAATCATTGAATATTGTAAATGCACAAACAGTAATTTCTCCGCATTGCAAGGTGCAATTCTGAAATTTTTTGATTTTTCCTGCTCCTCTTAGCATGATAAAGAAGATTCAAAGAGAGTGAGATGCCAGCTCCTTTCATTCAGTCAGTAGCTTCAATCATTTCTGGACGTTTTTCAATGGCAAAAATCAATGAATATTGTAAATGCACAAACAGTAATTTCTCCGCATTGCAAGGTGCAATTCTGAAATTTTTTGCTTTTTCCTGCTCCTCTTAGCATGATAAAGAAGATTCAAAGAGAGTGAGATGCCAGCTCCTTTCATTCAGTCAGTAGCTTCAATCATTTCTGGACGTTTTTCAATGGCAAAAATCAATGAATATTGTAAATGCACAAACAGTAATTTCTCCGCATTGCAAGGTGCAATTCTGAAATTTTTTGCTTTTTCCTGCTCCTCTTAGCATGATAAAGAAGATTCAAAGAGAGTGAGATGCCAGCTCCTTTCATTCAGTCAGTAGCTTCAAACATTTCTGGTATATGAATAACATGATGTTTTTCAATGGCAAAAATCAATGAATATTGTAAATGCACAAACAGTAATTTCTCCGCATTGCAAGGTGCAAGTCTGAAATTTTTTGCTTTTTCCTGCTCCTCTTAGCATGATAAAGAAGATTCAAAGAGAGTGAGATGCCAGCTACTTTCATTCAGTCAGTAGCTTCAATCATTTCTGGACGTTTTTCAATGGTAAAAATCAATGAATATTGTAAATGCACAAACAGTAATTTCTCCACATTGCAAGGTGCAATTCTGAAATTTTTTGCTTTTTCCTGCTCCTCTTAGCATGATAAAGAAGATTCAAAGAGAGTGAGATGCCAGCTCCTTTCATTCAGTCAGTAGCTTCAAACATTTCTGGTATATGAATAACATGATGTTTTTCAATGGCAAAAATCAATGAATATTGTAAATGCACAAACAGTAATTTCTCCGCATTGCAAGGTGCAATTCTGAAATTTTTTGCTTTTTCCTGCTCCTCTTAGCATGATAAAGAAGATTCAAAGAGAGTGAGATGCCAGCTCCTTTCATTCAGTCAGTAGCTTCAAACATTTCTGGTATATGAATAACATGATGTTTTTCAATGGCAAAAATCAATGAATATTGTAAATGCACAAAGAGTAATTTCTCCGCATTGCAAGGTGCAATTCTGAAATTTTTTGCTTTTTCCTGCTCCTCTTAGCATGATAAAGAAGATTCAAAGAGAGTGAGATGCCAGCTCCTTTCATTCAGTCAGTAGCTTCAATCATTTCTGGACGTTTTTCAATGGCAAAAATCAATGAATATTGTAAATGCACAAACAGTAATTTCTCCGCATTGCAAGGTGCAATTCTGAAATTTTTTGCTTTTTCCTGCTCCTCTTAGCATGATAAAGAAGATTCAAAGAGAGTGAGATGCCAGCTCCTTTCATTCAGTCAGTAGCTTCAATCATTTCTGGACGTTTTTCAATGGCAAAAATCAATGAATATTGTAAATGCACAAACAGTAATTTCTCCGCATTGCAAGGTGCAATTCTGAAATTTTTTGCTTTTTCCTGCTCCTCTTAGCATGATAAAGAAGATTCAAAGAGAGTGAGATGCCAGCTCCTTTCATTCAGTCAGTAGCTTCAATCATTTCTGGACGTTTTTCAATGGCAAAAATCAATGAATATTGTAAATGCACAAACAGTAATTTCTCCGCATTGCAAGGTGCAATTCTGAAATTTTTTGCTTTTTCCTGCTCCTCTTAGCATGATAAAGAAGATTCAAAGAGAGTGAGATGCCAGCTCCTTTCATTCAGTCAGTAGCTTCAAACATTTCTGGTATATGAATAATATGATGTTTTTCAATGGCAAAAATCAATGAATATTGTAAAAGCACAAACAGTAATTTCTCCGCATTGCAAGGTGCAATTCTGAAATTTTTTGCTTTTTCCTGCTCCTCTTAGCATGATACAGAAGATTCAAAGAGAGGGAGATGCCAGCTCCTTTCATTCAGTCAGTAGCTTCAATCATTTCTGGACGTTTTTCAATGGCAAAAATCAATGAATATTGTAAATGCACAAACAGTAATTTCTCCGCATTGCAAGGTGCAATTCTGAAATTTTTTGCTTTTTCCTGCTCCTCTTAGCATGATAAAGAAGATTCAAAGAGAGTGAGATGCCAGCTCCTTTCATTCAGTCAGTAGCTTCAATCATTTCTGGTATATGAATAACATGATGTTTTTCAATGGCAAAAATCAATGAATATTGTAAATGCACAAACAGTAATTTCTCCGCATTGCAAGTTGCAATTCTGAAATTTTTTGCTTTTTCCTGCTCCTCTTAGCATGATAAAGAAGATTCAAAGAGAGTGAGATGCCAGCTCCTTTCATTCAGTCAGTAGCTTCAATCATTTCTGGACGTTTTTCAATGGCAAAAATCAATGAATATTGTAAATGCACAAACAGTAATTTCTCCGCATTGCAAGGTGCAATTCTGAAATTTTTTGCTTTTTCCTGCTCCTCTTAGCATGATAAAGAAGATTCAAAGAGAGTGAGATGCCAGCTCCTTTCATTCAGTCAGTAGCTTCAATCATTTCTGGACGTTTTTCAATGGCAAAAATCAATGAATATTGTAAATGCACAAACAGTAATTTCTCCGCATTGCAAGGTGCAATTCTGAAATTTTTTGCTTTTTCCCGCTCCTCTTAGCATGATAAAGAAGATTCAAAGAGAGTGAGGTGCCAGCTCCTTTCATTCAGTCAGTAGCTTCAAACATTTCTGGTATATGAATAACATGTTTTTCAATGGCAAAAATCATTGAATATTGTAAATGCACAAACAGTAATTTCTCCGCATTGCAAGGTGCAATTCTGAAATTTTTTGATTTTTCCTGCTCCTCTTAGCATGATAAAGAAGATTCAAAGAGAGTGAGATGCCAGCTCCTTTCATTCAGTCAGTAGCTTCAATCATTTCTGGACGTTTTTCAATGGCAAAAATCAATGAATATTGTAAATGCACAAACAGTAATTTCTCCGCATTGCAAGGTGCAATTCTGAAATTTTTTGCTTTTTCCTGCTCCTCTTAGCATGATAAAGAAGATTCAAAGAGAGTGAGATGCCAGCTCCTTTCATTCAGTCAGTAGCTTCAATCATTTCTGGACGTTTTTCAATGGCAAAAATCAATGAATATTGTAAATGCACAAACAGTAATTTCTCCGCATTGCAAGGTGCAATTCTGAAATTTTTTGCTTTTTCCTGCTCCTCTTAGCATGATAAAGAAGATTCAAAGAGAGTGAGATGCCAGCTCCTTTCATTCAGTCAGTAGCTTCAAACATTTCTGGTATATGAATAACATGATGTTTTTCAATGGCAAAAATCAATGAATATTGTAAATGCACAAACAGTAATTTCTCCGCATTGCAAGGTGCAAGTCTGAAATTTTTTGCTTTTTCCTGCTCCTCTTAGCATGATAAAGAAGATTCAAAGAGAGTGAGATGCCAGCTACTTTCATTCAGTCAGTAGCTTCAATCATTTCTGGACGTTTTTCAATGGTAAAAATCAATGAATATTGTAAATGCACAAACAGTAATTTCTCCACATTGCAAGGTGCAATTCTGAAATTTTTTGCTTTTTCCTGCTCCTCTTAGCATGATAAAGAAGATTCAAAGAGAGTGAGATGCCAGCTCCTTTCATTCAGTCAGTAGCTTCAAACATTTCTGGTATATGAATAACATGATGTTTTTCAATGGCAAAAATCAATGAATATTGTAAATGCACAAACAGTAATTTCTCCGCATTGCAAGGTGCAATTCTGAAATTTTTTGCTTTTTCCTGCTCCTCTTAGCATGATAAAGAAGATTCAAAGAGAGTGAGATGCCAGCTCCTTTCATTCAGTCAGTAGCTTCAAACATTTCTGGTATATGAATAACATGATGTTTTTCAATGGCAAAAATCAATGAATATTGTAAATGCACAAAGAGTAATTTCTCCGCATTGCAAGGTGCAATTCTGAAATTTTTTGCTTTTTCCTGCTCCTCTTAGCATGATAAAGAAGATTCAAAGAGAGTGAGATGCCAGCTCCTTTCATTCAGTCAGTAGCTTCAATCATTTCTGGACGTTTTTCAATGGCAAAAATCAATGAATATTGTAAATGCACAAACAGTAATTTCTCCGCATTGCAAGGTGCAATTCTGAAATTTTTTGCTTTTTCCTGCTCCTCTTAGCATGATAAAGAAGATTCAAAGAGAGTGAGATGCCAGCTCCTTTCATTCAGTCAGTAGCTTCAATCATTTCTGGACGTTTTTCAATGGCAAAAATCAATGAATATTGTAAATGCACAAACAGTAATTTCTCCGCATTGCAAGGTGCAATTCTGAAATTTTTTGCTTTTTCCTGCTCCTCTTAGCATGATAAAGAAGATTCAAAGAGAGTGAGATGCCAGCTCCTTTCATTCAGTCAGTAGCTACAAACATTTCTGGTATATGAATAACATGATGTTTTTCAATGGCAAAAATCAATGAATATTGTAAATGCACAAACAGTAATTTCTCCGCATTGCAAGGTGCAATTCTGAAATTTTTTGCTTTTTCCTGCTCCTCTTAGCATGATAAAGAAGATTCAAAGAGAGTGAGATGCCAGCTCCTTTCATTCAGTCAGTAGCTTCAATCATTTCTGGACGTTTTTCAATGGCAAAAATCAATGAATATTGTAAATGCACAAACAGTAATTTCTCCGCATTGCAAGGTGCAATTCTGAAATTTTTTGCTTTTTCCTGCTCCTCTTAGCATGATAAAGAAGATTCAAAGAGAGTGAGATGCCAGCTCCTTTCATTCAGTCAGTAGCTTCAATCATTTCTGGACGTTTTTCAATGGCAAAAATCAATGAATATTGTAAATGCACAAACAGTAATTTCTCCGCATTGCAAGGTGCAATTCTGAAATTTTTTGCTTTTTCCTGCTCCTCTTAGCATGACAAAGAAGATTCAAAGAGAGTAAGATGCCAGCTCCTTTCATTCAGTCAGTAGCTTCAATCATTTCTGGTATATGAATAACATGATGTTTTTCAATGGCAAAAATCAATGAATATTGTAAATGCACAAACAGTAATTTCTCCGCATTGCAAGGTGCAATTCTGAAATTTTTTGCTTTTTCCTGCTCCTCTTAGCATGATAAAGAAGATTCAAAGAGAGTGAGATGCCAGCTCCTTTCATTCAGTCAGTAGCTTCAATCATTTCTGGACGTTTTTCAATGGCAAAAATCAATGAATATTGTAAATGCACAAACAGTAATTTCTCCGCATTGCAAGGTGCAATTCTGAAATTTTTTGCTTTTTCCTGCTCCTCTTAGCATGATAAAGAAGATTCAAAGAGAGTGAGATGCCAGCTCCTTTCATTCAGTCAGTAGCTTCAAACATTTCTGGTATATGAATAATATGATGTTTTTCAATGGCAAAAATCAATGAATATTGTAAAAGCACAAACAGTAATTTCTCCGCATTGCAAGGTGCAATTCTGAAATTTTTTGCTTTTTCCTGCTCCTCTTAGCATGATACAGAAGATTCAAAGAGAGTGAGATGCCAGCTCCTTTCATTCAGTCAGTAGCTTCAATCATTTCTGGACGTTTTTCAATGGCAAAAATCAATGAATATTGTAAATGCACAAACAGTAATTTCTCCGCATTGCAAGGTGCAATTCTGAAATTTTTTGCTTTTTCCTGCTCCTCTTAGCATGATAAAGAAGATTCAAAGAGAGTGAGATGCCAGCTCCTTTCATTCAGTCAGTAGCTACAAACATTTCTGGTATATGAATAACATGATGTTTTTCAATGGCAAAAATCAATGAATATTGTAAATGCACAAACAGTAATTTCTCCGCATTGCAAGGTGCAATTCTGAAATTTTTTGCTTTTTCCTGCTCCTCTTAGCATGATAAAGAAGATTCAAAGAGAGTGAGATGCCAGCTCCTTTCATTCAGTCAGTAGCTTCAATCATTTCTGGACGTTTTTCAATGGCAAAAATCAATGAATATTGTAAATGCACAAACAGTAATTTCTCCGCATTGCAAGGTGCAATTCTGAAATTTTTTGCTTTTTCCTGCTCCTCTTAGCATGATAAAGAAGATTCAAAGAGAGTGAGATGCCAGCTCCTTTCATTCAGTCAGTAGCTTCAATCATTTCTGGACGTTTTTCAATGGCAAAAATCAATGAATATTGTAAATGCACAAACAGTAATTTCTCCGCATTGCAAGGTGCAATTCTGAAATTTTTTGCTTTTTCCTGCTCCTCTTAGCATGACAAAGAAGATTCAAAGAGAGTAAGATGCCAGCTCCTTTCATTCAGTCAGTAGCTTCAATCATTTCTGGTATATGAATAACATGATGTTTTTCAATGGCAAAAATCAATGAATATTGTAAATGCACAAACAGTAATTTCTCCGCATTGCAAGGTGCAATTCTGAAATTTTTTGCTTTTTCCTGCTCCTCTTAGCATGATAAAGAAGATTCAAAGAGAGTGAGATGCCAGCTCCTTTCATTCAGTCAGTAGCTTCAATCATTTCTGGACGTTTTTCAATGGCAAAAATCAATGAATATTGTAAATGCACAAACAGTAATTTCTCCGCATTGCAAGGTGCAATTCTGAAATTTTTTGCTTTTTCCTGCTCCTCTTAGCATGATAAAGAAGATTCAAAGAGAGTGAGATGCCAGCTCCTTTCATTCAGTCAGTAGCTTCAAACATTTCTGGTATATGAATAATATGATGTTTTTCAATGGCAAAAATCAATGAATATTGTAAAAGCACAAACAGTAATTTCTCCGCATTGCAAGGTGCAATTCTGAAATTTTTTGCTTTTTCCTGCTCCTCTTAGCATGATACAGAAGATTCAAAGAGAGTGAGATGCCAGCTCCTTTCATTCAGTCAGTAGCTTCAATCATTTCTGGACGTTTTTCAATGGCAAAAATCAATGAATATTGTAAATGCACAAACAGTAATTTCTCCGCATTGCAAGGTGCAATTCTGAAATTTTTTGCTTTTTCCTGCTCCTCTTAGCATGATAAAGAAGATTCAAAGAGAGTGAGATGCCAGCTCCTTTCATTCAGTCAGTAGCTTCAATCATTTCTGGTATATGAATAACATGATGTATTCAATGGCAAAAATCAATGAATATTGTAAATGCACAAAAAGTAATTTCTCCGCATTGCAAGTTGCAATTCTGAAATTTTTTGCTTTTTCCTGCTCCTCTTAGCATGATAAAGAAGATTCAAAGAGAGTGAGATGCCAGCTCCTTTCATTCAGTCAGTAGCTTCAATCATTTCTGGACGTTTTTCAATGGCAAAAATCAATGAATATTGTAAATGCACAAACAGTAATTTCTCTGCATTGCAAGGTGCAATTCTGAAATTTTTTGCTTTTTCCTGCTCCTCTTAGCATGATAAAGAAGATTCAAAGAGAGTGAGATGCCAGCTCCTTTCATTCAGTCAGTAGCTTCAATCATTTCTGGACGTTTTTCAATGGCAAAAATCAATGAATATTGTAAATGCACAAACAGTAATTTCTCCGCATTGCAAGGTGCAATTCTGAAATTTTTTGCTTTTTCCTGCTCCTCTTAGCATGACAAAGAAGATTCAAAGAGAGTAAGATGCCAGCTCCTTTCATTCAGTCAGTAGCTTCAATCATTTCTGGTATATGAATAACATGATGTTTTTCAATGGCAAAAATCAATGAATATTGTAAATGCACAAACAGTAATTTCTCCGCATTGCAAGGTGCAATTCTGAAATTTTTTGCTTTTTCCTGCTCCTCTTAGCATGATAAACAAGATTCAAAGAGAGTGAGATGCCAGCTCCTTTCATTCAGTCAGTAGCTTCAATCATTTCTGGACGTTTTTCAATGGCAAAAATCAATGAATATTGTAAATGCACAAACAGTAATTTCTCCGCATTGCAAGGTGCAATTCTGAAATTTTTTGCTTTTTCCTGCTCCTCTTAGCATGATAAAGAAGATTCAAAGAGAGTGAGATGCCAGCTCCTTTCATTCAGTCAGTAGCTTCAATCATTTCTGGACGTTTTTCAATGGCAAAAATCAATGAATATTGTAAATGCACAAACAGTAATTTCTCCGCATTGCAAGGTGCAATTCTGAAATTTTTTGCTTTTTCCTGCTCCTCTTAGCATGATAAAGAAGATTCAAAGAGAGTGAGATGCCAGGTCCTTTCATTCAGTCAGTAGCTTCAAACATTTCTGGTATATGAATAATATGATGTTTTTCAATGGCAAAAATCAATGAATATTGTAAAAGCACAAACAGTAATTTCTCCGCATTGCAAGGTGCAATTCTGAAATTTTTTGCTTTTTCCTGCTCCTCTTAGCATGATAAAGAAGATTCAAAGAGAGTGAGATGCCAGCTCCTTTCATTCAGTCAGTAGCTTCAATCATTTCTGGACGTTTTTCAATGGCAAAAATCAATGAATATTGTAAATGCACAAACAGTAATTTCTCCGCATTGCAAGGTGCAATTCTGAAATTTTTTGCTTTTTCCTGCTCCTCTTAGCATGATAAAGAAGATTCAAAGAGAGTGAGATGCCAGCTCCTTTCATTCAGTCAGTAGCTTCAATCATTTCTGGTATATGAATAACATGATGTTTTTCAATGGCAAAAATCAATGAATATTGTAAATGCACAAACAGTAATTTCTCCGCATTGCAAGTTGCAATTCTGAAATTTTTTGCTTTTTCCTGCTCCTCTTAGCATGATAAAGAAGATTCAAAGAGAGTGAGATGCCAGCTCCTTTCATTCAGTCAGTAGCTTCAATCATTTCTGGACGTTTTTCAATGGCAAAAATCAATGAATATTGTAAATGCACAAACAGTAATTTCTCCGCATTGCAAGGTGCAATTCTGAAATTTTTTGCTTTTTCCTGCTCCTCTTAGCATGATAAAGAAGATTCAAAGAGAGTGAGATGCCAGCTCCTTTCATTCAGTCAGTAGCTTCAATCATTTCTGGACGTTTTTCAATGGCAAAAATCAATGAATATTGTAAATGCACAAACAGTAATTTCTCCGCATTGCAAGGTGCAATTCTGAAATTTTTTGCTTTTTCCTGCTCCTCTTAGCATGATAAAGAAGATTCAAAGAGAGTGAGATGCCAGCTCCTTTCATTCAGTCAGTAGCTTCAAACATTTCTGGTATATGAATAACATGATGTTTTTCAATGGCAAAAATCAATGAATATTGTAAATGCACAAACAGTAATTTCTCCGCATTGCAAGGTGCAATTCTGAAATTTTTTGCTTTTTCCTGCTCCTCTTAGCATGATAAAGAAGATTCAAAGAGAGTGAGATGCCAGCTCCTTTCATTCAGTCAGTAGCTTCAATCATTTCTGGTATATGAATAACATGATGTTTTTCAATGGCAAAAATCAATGAATATTGTAAATGCACAAACAGTAATTTCTCCACATTGCAAGGTGCAATTCTGAAATTTTTTGCTTTTTCCTGCTCCTCTTAGCATGATAAAGAAGATTCAAAGAGAGTGAGATGCCAGCTCCTTTCATTCAGTCAGTAGCTTCAATCATTTCTGGACGTTTTTCAATGGCAAAAATCAATGAATATTGTAAATGCACAAACAGTAATTTCTCCGCATTGCAAGGTGCAATTCTGAAATTTTTTGCTTTTTCCTGCTTCTCTTAGCATGATAAAGAAGATTCAAAGAGAGTGAGATGCCAGCTCCTTTCATTCAGTCAGTAGCTACAAACATTTCTGGTATATGAATAACATGTTGTTTTTCAATGGCAAAAATCAATGAATATTGTAAATGCACAAACAGTAATTTCTCCGCATTGCAAGGTGCAATTCTGAAATTTTTTGCTTTTTCCTGCTCCTCTTAGCATGATAAACAAGATTCAAAGAGAGTGAGATGCCAGCTCCTTTCATTCAGTCAGTAGCTTCAATCATTTCTGGACGTTTTTCAATGGCAAAAATCAATGAATATTGTAAATGCACAAACAGTAATTTCTCCGCATTGCAAGGTGCAATTCTGAATTTTTTTGCTTTTTCCTGCTCCTCTTAGCATGATAAAGAAGATTCAAAGAGAGTGAGATGCCAGCTCCTTTCATTCAGTCAGTAGCTTCAAACATTTCTGGTATATGAATAACATGATGTTTTTCAATGACAAAAATCAATGAATATTGTAAATGCACAAACAGTAATTTCTCCGCATTGCAAGGTGCAAGTCTGAAATTTTTTGCTTTTTCCTGCTCCTCTTAGCATGATAAAGAAGATTCAAAGAGAGTGAGATGCCAGCTCCTTTCATTCAGTCAGTAGCTTCAATCATTTCTGGACGTTTTTCAATGGCAAAAATCAATGAATATTGTAAATGCACAAACAGTAATTTCTCCGCATTGCAAGGTGCAATTCTGAAATTTTTTGCTTTTTCCTGCTCCTCTTAGCATGATAAAGAAGATTCAAAGAGAGTGAGATGTCAGCTCCTTTCATTCAGTCAGTAGCTTCAAACATTTCTGGTATATGAATAACATGATGTTTTTCAATGGCAAAAATCAATGAATATTGTAAATGCACAAACAGTAATTTCTCCGCATTGCAAGGTGCAATTCTGAAATTTTTTGCTTTTTCCTGCTCCTCTTAGCATGATAAAGAAGATTCAAAGAGAGTGAGATGCCAGCTCCTTTCATTCAGTCAGTAGCTTCAATCATTTCTGGACGTTTTTCAATGGCAAAAATCAATGAATATTGTAAATACACAAACAGTAATTTCTCCGCATTGCAAGGTGCAATTCTGAAATTTTTTGCTTTTTCCTGCTCCTCTTAGCATGATAAACAAGATTCAAAGAGAGTGAGATGCCAGCTCCTTTCATTCAGTCAGTAGCTTCAATCATTTCTGGACGTTTTTCAATGGCAAAAATCAATGAATATTGTAAATGCACAAACAGTAATTTCTCCGCATTGCAAGGTGCAATTCTGAATTTTTTTGCTTTTTCCTGCTCCTCTTAGCATGATAAAGAAGATTCAAAGAGAGTGAGATGCCAGCTCCTTTCATTCAGTCAGTAGCTTCAAACATTTCTGGTATATGAATAACATGATGTTTTTCAATGGCAAAAATCAATGAATATTGTAAATGCACAAACAGTAATTTCTCCGCATTGCAAGGTGCAAGTCTGAAATTTTTTGCTTTTTCCTGCTCCTCTTAGCATGATAAAGAAGATTCAAAGAGAGTGAGATGCCAGCTCCTTTCATTCAGTCAGTAGCTTCAATCATTTCTGGACGTTTTTCAATGGCAAAAATCAATGAATATTGTAAATGCACAAACAGTAATTTCTCCGCATTGCAAGGTGCAATTCTGAAATTTTTTGCTTTTTCCTGCTCCTCTTAGCATGATAAAGAAGATTCAAAGAGAGTGAGATGTCAGCTCCTTTCATTCAGTCAGTAGCTTCAAACATTTCTGGTATATGAATAACATGATGTTTTTCAATGGCAAAAATCAATGAATTTTGTAAATGCACAAACAGTAATTTCTCCGCATTGCAAGGTGCAATTCTGAAATTTTTTGCTTTTTCCTGCTCCTCTTAGCATGATAAAGAAGATTCAAAGAGAGTGAGATGCCAGTTCCTTTCATTCAGTCAGTAGCTTCAATCATTTCTGGACGTTTTTCAATGGCAAAAATCAATGAATATTGTAAATGCACAAACAGTAATTTCTCCGCATTGCAAGGTGCAATTCTGAAATTTTTTGCTTTTTCCTGCTCCTCTTAGCATGATAAAGAAGATTCAAAGAGAGTGAGATGCCAGCTCCTTTCATTCAGTCAGTAGCTTCAATCATTTCTGGTATATGAATAACATGATGTTTTTCAATGGCAAAAATCAATGAATATTGTAAATGCACAAACAGTAATTTCTCCGCATTGCAAGGTGCAATTCTGAAATTTTTTGCTTTTTCCTGCTCCTCTTAGCATGATAAAGAAGATTCAAAGAGAGTGAGATGCCAGCTCCTTTCATTCAGTCAGTAGCTTCAATCATTTCTGGACGTTTTTCAATGGCAAAAATCAATGAATATTGTAAATGCACAAACAGTAATTTCTCCGCATTGCAAGGTGCAATTCTGAAATTTTTTGCTTTTTCCTGCTCCTCTTAGCATGATAAACAAGATTCAAAGAGAGTGAGATGCCAGCTCCTTTCATTCAGTCAGTAGCTTCAATCATTTCTGGACGTTTTTCAATGGCAAAAATCAATGAATATTGTAAATGCACAAACAGTAATTTCTCCGCATTGCAAGGTGCAATTCTGAATTTTTTTGCTTTTTCCTGCTCCTCTTAGCATGATAAAGAAGATTCAAAGAGAGTGAGATGCCAGCTCCTTTCATTCAGTCAGTAGCTTCAAACATTTCTGGTATATGAATAACATGATGTTTTTCAATGGCAAAAATCAATGAATATTGTAAATGCACAAACAGTAATTTCTCCGCATTGCAAGGTGCAAGTCTGAAATTTTTTGCTTTTTCCTGCTCCTCTTAGCATGATAAAGAAGATTCAAAGAGAGTGAGATGCCAGCTACTTTCATTCAGTCAGTAGCTTCAATCATTTCTGGACGTTTTTCAATGGTAAAAATCAATGAATATTGTAAATGCACAAACAGTAATTTCTCCACATTGCAAGGTGCAATTCTGAAATTTTTTGCTTTTTCCTGCTCCTCTTAGCATGATAAAGAAGATTCAAAGAGAGTGAGGTGCCAGCTCCTTTCATTCAGTCAGTAGCTTCAAACATTTCTGGTATATGAATAACATGATGTTTTTCAATGGCAAAAATCAATGAATATTGTAAATGCACAAACAGTAATTTCTCTGCATTGCAAGGTGCAATTCTGAAATTTTTTGCTTTTTCCTGCTCCTCTTAGCATGATAAAGAAGATTCAAAGAGAGTGAGATGCCAGCTACTTTCATTCAGTCAGTAGCTTCAATCATTTCTGGACGTTTTTCAATGGTAAAAATCAATGAATATTGTAAATGCACAAACAGTAATTTCTCCACATTGCAAGGTGCAATTCTGAAATTTTTTGCTTTTTCCTGCTCCTCTTAGCATGATATAGAAGATTCAAAGAGAGTGAGATGCCAGCTCCTTTCATTCAGTCAGTAGCTTCAAACATTTCTGGTATATGAATAACATGATGTTTTTCAATGGCAAAAATCAATGAATATTGTAAATGCACAAACAGTAATTTCTCCGCATTGCAAGGTGCAATTCTGAAATTTTTTGCTTTTTCCTGCTCCTCTTAGCATGATAAAGAAGATTCAAAGAGAGTGAGATGCCAGCTCCTTTCATTCAGTCAGTAGCTTCAAACATTTCTGGTATATGAATAACATGATGTTTTTCAATGGCAAAAATCAATGAATATTGTAAATGCACAAACAGTAATTTCTCCGCATTGCAAGGTGCAATTCTGAAATTTTTTGCTTTTTCCTGCTCCTCTTAGCATGATAAAGAATATTCAAAGAGAGTGAGATGCCAGCTCCTTTCATTCAGTCAGTAGCTTCAATCATTTCTGGATGTTTTTCAATGGCAAAAATCAATGAATATTGTAAATGCACAAACTGTAATTTCTCCGCATTGCAAGGTGCAATTCTGAAATTTTTGGCTTTTTCCTGCTCCTCTTAGCATGATAAAGAAGATTCAAAGAGAGTGAGATGCCAGCTCCTTTCATTCAGTCAGTAGCTTCAATCATTTCTGGACGTTTTTCAATGGCAAAAATCAATGAATATTGTAAATGCACAAACAGTAATTTCTCCGCATTGCAAGGTGCAATTCTGAAATTTTTTGCTTTTTCCTGCTCCTCTTAGCATGATAAAGAAGATTCAAAGAGAGTGAGATGCCAGCTCCTTTCATTCAGTCAGTACCTTCAATCATTTCTGGATGTTTTTCAATGGCAAAAATCAATGAATATTGTAAATGCACAAACAGTAATTTCTCCGCATTGCAAGGTGCAATTCTGAAATTTTTTGCTTTTTCCCGCTCCTCTTAGCATGATAAAGAAGATTCAAAGAGAGTGAGGTGCCAGCTCCTTTCATTCAGTCAGTAGCTTCAAACATTTCTGGTATATGAATAACATGTTTTTCAATGGCAAAAATCATTGAATATTGTAAATGCACAAACAGTAATTTCTCCGCATTGCAAGGTGCAATTCTGAAATTTTTTGATTTTTCCTGCTCCTCTTAGCATGATAAAGAAGATTCAAAGAGAGTGAGATGCCAGCTCCTTTCATTCAGTCAGTAGCTTCAATCATTTCTGGACGTTTTTCAATGGCAAAAATCAATGAATATTGTAAATGCACAAACAGTAATTTCTCCGCATTGCAAGGTGCAATTCTGAAATTTTTTGCTTTTTCCTGCTCCTCTTAGCATGATAAAGAAGATTCAAAGAGAGTGAGATGCCAGCTCCTTTCATTCAGTCAGTAGCTTCAATCATTTCTGGACGTTTTTCAATGGCAAAAATCAATGAATATTGTAAATGCACAAACAGTAATTTCTCCGCATTGCAAGGTGCAATTCTGAAATTTTTTGCTTTTTCCTGCTCCTCTTAGCATGATAAAGAAGATTCAAAGAGAGTGAGATGCCAGCTCCTTTCATTCAGTCAGTAGCTTCAAACATTTCTGGTATATGAATAACATGATGTTTTTCAATGGCAAAAATCAATGAATATTGTAAATGCACAAACAGTAATTTCTCCGCATTGCAAGGTGCAAGTCTGAAATTTTTTGCTTTTTCCTGCTCCTCTTAGCATGATAAAGAAGATTCAAAGAGAGTGAGATGCCAGCTACTTTCATTCAGTCAGTAGCTTCAATCATTTCTGGACGTTTTTCAATGGTAAAAATCAATGAATATTGTAAATGCACAAACAGTAATTTCTCCACATTGCAAGGTGCAATTCTGAAATTTTTTGCTTTTTCCTGCTCCTCTTAGCATGATAAAGAAGATTCAAAGAGAGTGAGATGCCAGCTCCTTTCATTCAGTCAGTAGCTTCAAACATTTCTGGTATATGAATAACTTGATGTTTTTCAATGGCAAAAATCAATGAATATTGTAAATGCACAAACAGTAATTTCTCCGCATTGCAAGGTGCAATTCTGAAATTTTTTGCTTTTTCCTGCTCCTCTTAGCATGATAAAGAAGATTCAAAGAGAGTGAGATGCCAGCTCCTTTCATTCAGTCAGTAGCTTCAAACATTTCTGGTATATGAATAACATGATGTTTTTCAATGGCAAAAATCAATGAATATTGTAAATGCACAAAGAGTAATTTCTCCGCATTGCAAGGTGCAATTCTGAAATTTTTTGCTTTTTCCTGCTCCTCTTAGCATGATAAAGAAGATTCAAAGAGAGTGAGATGCCAGCTCCTTTCATTCAGTCAGTAGCTTCAATCATTTCTGGACGTTTTTCAATGGCAAAAATCAATGAATATTGTAAATGCACAAACAGTAATTTCTCCGCATTGCAAGGTGCAATTCTGAAATTTTTTGCTTTTTCCTGCTCCTCTTAGCATGATAAAGAAGATTCAAAGAGAGTGAGATGCCAGCTCCTTTCATTCAGTCAGTAGCTTCAATCATTTCTGGACGTTTTTCAATGGCAAAAATCAATGAATATTGTAAATGCACAAACAGTAATTTCTCCGCATTGCAAGGTGCAATTCTGAAATTTTTTGCTTTTTCCTGCTCCTCTTAGCATGATAAAGAAGATTCAAAGAGAGTGAGATGCCAGCTCCTTTCATTCAGTCAGTAGCTTCAATCATTTCTGGACGTTTTTCAATGGCAAAAATCAATGAATATTGTAAATGCACAAACAGTAATTTCTCCGCATTGCAAGGTGCAATTCTGAAATTTTTTGCTTTTTCCTGCTCCTCTTAGCATGACAAAGAAGATTCAAAGAGAGTAAGATGCCAGCTCCTTTCATTCAGTCAGTAGCTTCAATCATTTCTGGTATATGAATAACATGATGTTTTTCAATGGCAAAAATCAATGAATATTGTAAATGCACAAACAGTAATTTCTCCGCATTGCAAGGTGCAATTCTGAAATTTTTTGCTTTTTCCTGCTCCTCTTAGCATGATAAAGAAGATTCAAAGAGAGTGAGATGCCAGCTCCTTTCATTCAGTCAGTAGCTTCAATCATTTCTGGACGTTTTTCAATGGCAAAAATCAATGAATATTGTAAATGCACAAACAGTAATTTCTCCGCATTGCAAGGTGCAATTCTGAAATTTTTTGCTTTTTCCTGCTCCTCTTAGCATGATAAAGAAGATTCAAAGAGAGTGAGATGCCAGCTCCTTTCATTCAGTCAGTAGCTTCAAACATTTCTGGTATATGAATAATATGATGTTTTTCAATGGCAAAAATCAATGAATATTGTAAAAGCACAAACAGTAATTTCTCCGCATTGCAAGGTGCAATTCTGAAATTTTTTGCTTTTTCCTGCTCCTCTTAGCATGATACAGAAGATTCAAAGAGAGGGAGATGCCAGCTCCTTTCATTCAGTCAGTAGCTTCAATCATTTCTGGACGTTTTTCAATGGCAAAAATCAATGAATATTGTAAATGCACAAACAGTAATTTCTCCGCATTGCAAGGTGCAATTCTGAAATTTTTTGCTTTTTCCTGCTCCTCTTAGCATGATAAAGAAGATTCAAAGAGAGTGAGATGCCAGCTCCTTTCATTCAGTCAGTAGCTTCAATCATTTCTGGTATATGAATAACATGATGTTTTTCAATGGCAAAAATCAATGAATATTGTAAATGCACAAACAGTAATTTCTCCGCATTGCAAGTTGCAATTCTGAAATTTTTTGCTTTTTCCTGCTCCTCTTAGCATGATAAAGAAGATTCAAAGAGAGTGAGATGCCAGCTCCTTTCATTCAGTCAGTAGCTTCAATCATTTCTGGACGTTTTTCAATGGCAAAAATCAATGAATATTGTAAATGCACAAACAGTAATTTCTCCGCATTGCAAGGTGCAATTCTGAAATTTTTTGCTTTTTCCTGCTCCTCTTAGCATGATAAAGAAGATTCAAAGAGAGTGAGATGCCAGCTCCTTTCATTCAGTCAGTAGCTTCAATCATTTCTGGACGTTTTTCAATGGCAAAAATCAATGAATATTGTAAATGCACAAACAGTAATTTCTCCGCATTGCAAGGTGCAATTCTGAAATTTTTTGCTTTTTCCCGCTCCTCTTAGCATGATAAAGAAGATTCAAAGAGAGTGAGGTGCCAGCTCCTTTCATTCAGTCAGTAGCTTCAAACATTTCTGGTATATGAATAACATGTTTTTCAATGGCAAAAATCATTGAATATTGTAAATGCACAAACAGTAATTTCTCCGCATTGCAAGGTGCAATTCTGAAATTTTTTGATTTTTCCTGCTCCTCTTAGCATGATAAAGAAGATTCAAAGAGAGTGAGATGCCAGCTCCTTTCATTCAGTCAGTAGCTTCAATCATTTCTGGACGTTTTTCAATGGCAAAAATCAATGAATATTGTAAATGCACAAACAGTAATTTCTCCGCATTGCAAGGTGCAATTCTGAAATTTTTTGCTTTTTCCTGCTCCTCTTAGCATGATAAAGAAGATTCAAAGAGAGTGAGATGCCAGCTCCTTTCATTCAGTCAGTAGCTTCAATCATTTCTGGACGTTTTTCAATGGCAAAAATCAATGAATATTGTAAATGCACAAACAGTAATTTCTCCGCATTGCAAGGTGCAATTCTGAAATTTTTTGCTTTTTCCTGCTCCTCTTAGCATGATAAAGAAGATTCAAAGAGAGTGAGATGCCAGCTCCTTTCATTCAGTCAGTAGCTTCAAACATTTCTGGTATATGAATAACATGATGTTTTTCAATGGCAAAAATCAATGAATATTGTAAATGCACAAACAGTAATTTCTCCGCATTGCAAGGTGCAAGTCTGAAATTTTTTGCTTTTTCCTGCTCCTCTTAGCATGATAAAGAAGATTCAAAGAGAGTGAGATGCCAGCTACTTTCATTCAGTCAGTAGCTTCAATCATTTCTGGACGTTTTTCAATGGTAAAAATCAATGAATATTGTAAATGCACAAACAGTAATTTCTCCACATTGCAAGGTGCAATTCTGAAATTTTTTGCTTTTTCCTGCTCCTCTTAGCATGATAAAGAAGATTCAAAGAGAGTGAGATGCCAGCTCCTTTCATTCAGTCAGTAGCTTCAATCATTTCTGGTATATGAATAACATGATGTTTTTCAATGGCAAAAATCAATGAATATTGTAAATGCACAAACAGTAATTTCTCCGCATTGCAAGGTGCAATTCTGAAATTTTTTGCTTTTTCCTGCTCCTCTTAGCATGATAAAGAAGATTCAAAGAGAGTGAGATGCCAGCTCCTTTCATTCAGTCAGTAGCTTCAATCATTTCTGGACGTTTTTCAATGGCAAAAATCAATGAATATTGTAAATGCACAAACAGTAATTTCTCCGCATTGCAAGGTGCAATTCTGAAATTTTTTGCTTTTTCCTGCTCCTCTTAGCATGATAAACAAGATTCAAAGAGAGTGAGATGCCAGCTCCTTTCATTCAGTCAGTAGCTTCAATCATTTCTGGACGTTTTTCAATGGCAAAAATCAATGAATATTGTAAATGCACAAACAGTAATTTCTCCGCATTGCAAGGTGCAATTCTGAATTTTTTTGCTTTTTCCTGCTCCTCTTAGCATGATAAAGAAGATTCAAAGAGAGTGAGATGCCAGCTCCTTTCATTCAGTCAGTAGCTTCAAACATTTCTGGTATATGAATAACATGATGTTTTTCAATGGCAAAAATCAATGAATATTGTAAATGCACAAACAGTAATTTCTCCGCATTGCAAGGTGCAAGTCTGAAATTTTTTGCTTTTTCCTGCTCCTCTTAGCATGATAAAGAAGATTCAAAGAGAGTGAGATGCCAGCTACTTTCATTCAGTCAGTAGCTTCAATCATTTCTGGACGTTTTTCAATGGTAAAAATCAATGAATATTGTAAATGCACAAACAGTAATTTCTCCACATTGCAAGGTGCAATTCTGAAATTTTTTGCTTTTTCCTGCTCCTCTTAGCATGATAAAGAAGATTCAAAGAGAGTGAGGTGCCAGCTCCTTTCATTCAGTCAGTAGCTTCAAACATTTCTGGTATATGAATAACATGATGTTTTTCAATGGCAAAAATCAATGAATATTGTAAATGCACAAACAGTAATTTCTCTGCATTGCAAGGTGCAATTCTGAAATTTTTTGCTTTTTCCTGCTCCTCTTAGCATGATAAAGAAGATTCAAAGAGAGTGAGATGCCAGCTACTTTCATTCAGTCAGTAGCTTCAATCATTTCTGGACGTTTTTCAATGGTAAAAATCAATGAATATTGTAAATGCACAAACAGTAATTTCTCCACATTGCAAGGTGCAATTCTGAAATTTTTTGCTTTTTCCTGCTCCTCTTAGCATGATATAGAAGATTCAAAGAGAGTGAGATGCCAGCTCCTTTCATTCAGTCAGTAGCTTCAAACATTTCTGGTATATGAATAACATGATGTTTTTCAATGGCAAAAATCAATGAATATTGTAAATGCACAAACAGTAATTTCTCCGCATTGCAAGGTGCAATTCTGAAATTTTTTGCTTTTTCCTGCTCCTCTTAGCATGATAAAGAAGATTCAAAGAGAGTGAGATGCCAGCTCCTTTCATTCAGTCAGTAGCTTCAAACATTTCTGGTATATGAATAACATGATGTTTTTCAATGGCAAAAATCAATGAATATTGTAAATGCACAAACAGTAATTTCTCCGCATTGCAAGGTGCAATTCTGAAATTTTTTGCTTTTTCCTGCTCCTCTTAGCATGATAAAGAATATTCAAAGAGAGTGAGATGCCAGCTCCTTTCATTCAGTCAGTAGCTTCAATCATTTCTGGATGTTTTTCAATGGCAAAAATCAATGAATATTGTAAATGCACAAACTGTAATTTCTCCGCATTGCAAGGTGCAATTCTGAAATTTTTGGCTTTTTCCTGCTCCTCTTAGCATGATAAAGAAGATTCAAAGAGAGTGAGATGCCAGCTCCTTTCATTCAGTCAGTAGCTTCAATCATTTCTGGACGTTTTTCAATGGCAAAAATCAATGAATATTGTAAATGCACAAACAGTAATTTCTCCGCATTGCAAGGTGCAATTCTGAAATTTTTTGCTTTTTCCTGCTCCTCTTAGCATGATAAAGAAGATTCAAAGAGAGTGAGATGCCAGCTCCTTTCATTCAGTCAGTACCTTCAATCATTTCTGGATGTTTTTCAATGGCAAAAATCAATGAATATTGTAAATGCACAAACAGTAATTTCTCCGCATTGCAAGGTGCAATTCTGAAATTTTTTGCTTTTTCCCGCTCCTCTTAGCATGATAAAGAAGATTCAAAGAGAGTGAGGTGCCAGCTCCTTTCATTCAGTCAGTAGCTTCAAACATTTCTGGTATATGAATAACATGTTTTTCAATGGCAAAAATCATTGAATATTGTAAATGCACAAACAGTAATTTCTCCGCATTGCAAGGTGCAATTCTGAAATTTTTTGATTTTTCCTGCTCCTCTTAGCATGATAAAGAAGATTCAAAGAGAGTGAGATGCCAGCTCCTTTCATTCAGTCAGTAGCTTCAATCATTTCTGGACGTTTTTCAATGGCAAAAATCAATGAATATTGTAAATGCACAAACAGTAATTTCTCCGCATTGCAAGGTGCAATTCTGAAATTTTTTGCTTTTTCCTGCTCCTCTTAGCATGATAAAGAAGATTCAAAGAGAGTGAGATGCCAGCTCCTTTCATTCAGTCAGTAGCTTCAATCATTTCTGGACGTTTTTCAATGGCAAAAATCAATGAATATTGTAAATGCACAAACAGTAATTTCTCCGCATTGCAAGGTGCAATTCTGAAATTTTTTGCTTTTTCCTGCTCCTCTTAGCATGATAAAGAAGATTCAAAGAGAGTGAGATGCCAGCTCCTTTCATTCAGTCAGTAGCTTCAAACATTTCTGGTATATGAATAACATGATGTTTTTCAATGGCAAAAATCAATGAATATTGTAAATGCACAAACAGTAATTTCTCCGCATTGCAAGGTGCAAGTCTGAAATTTTTTGCTTTTTCCTGCTCCTCTTAGCATGATAAAGAAGATTCAAAGAGAGTGAGATGCCAGCTACTTTCATTCAGTCAGTAGCTTCAATCATTTCTGGACGTTTTTCAATGGTAAAAATCAATGAATATTGTAAATGCACAAACAGTAATTTCTCCACATTGCAAGGTGCAATTCTGAAATTTTTTGCTTTTTCCTGCTCCTCTTAGCATGATAAAGAAGATTCAAAGAGAGTGAGATGCCAGCTCCTTTCATTCAGTCAGTAGCTTCAAACATTTCTGGTATATGAATAACATGATGTTTTTCAATGGCAAAAATCAATGAATATTGTAAATGCACAAACAGTAATTTCTCCGCATTGCAAGGTGCAATTCTGAAATTTTTTGCTTTTTCCTGCTCCTCTTAGCATGATAAAGAAGATTCAAAGAGAGTGAGATGCCAGCTCCTTTCATTCAGTCAGTAGCTTCAAACATTTCTGGTATATGAATAACATGATGTTTTTCAATGGCAAAAATCAATGAATATTGTAAATGCACAAAGAGTAATTTCTCCGCATTGCAAGGTGCAATTCTGAAATTTTTTGCTTTTTCCTGCTCCTCTTAGCATGATAAAGAAGATTCAAAGAGAGTGAGATGCCAGCTCCTTTCATTCAGTCAGTAGCTTCAATCATTTCTGGACGTTTTTCAATGGCAAAAATCAATGAATATTGTAAATGCACAAACAGTAATTTCTCCGCATTGCAAGGTGCAATTCTGAAATTTTTTGCTTTTTCCTGCTCCTCTTAGCATGATAAAGAAGATTCAAAGAGAGTGAGATGCCAGCTCCTTTCATTCAGTCAGTAGCTTCAATCATTTCTGGACGTTTTTCAATGGCAAAAATCAATGAATATTGTAAATGCACAAACAGTAATTTCTCCGCATTGCAAGGTGCAATTCTGAAATTTTTTGCTTTTTCCTGCTCCTCTTAGCATGATAAAGAAGATTCAAAGAGAGTGAGATGCCAGCTCCTTTCATTCAGTCAGTAGCTACAAACATTTCTGGTATATGAATAACATGATGTTTTTCAATGGCAAAAATCAATGAATATTGTAAATGCACAAACAGTAATTTCTCCGCATTGCAAGGTGCAATTCTGAAATTTTTTGCTTTTTCCTGCTCCTCTTAGCATGATAAAGAAGATTCAAAGAGAGTGAGATGCCAGCTCCTTTCATTCAGTCAGTAGCTTCAATCATTTCTGGACGTTTTTCAATGGCAAAAATCAATGAATATTGTAAATGCACAAACAGTAATTTCTCCGCATTGCAAGGTGCAATTCTGAAATTTTTTGCTTTTTCCTGCTCCTCTTAGCATGATAAAGAAGATTCAAAGAGAGTGAGATGCCAGCTCCTTTCATTCAGTCAGTAGCTTCAATCATTTCTGGACGTTTTTCAATGGCAAAAATCAATGAATATTGTAAATGCACAAACAGTAATTTCTCCGCATTGCAAGGTGCAATTCTGAAATTTTTTGCTTTTTCCTGCTCCTCTTAGCATGACAAAGAAGATTCAAAGAGAGTAAGATGCCAGCTCCTTTCATTCAGTCAGTAGCTTCAATCATTTCTGGTATATGAATAACATGATGTTTTTCAATGGCAAAAATCAATGAATATTGTAAATGCACAAACAGTAATTTCTCCGCATTGCAAGGTGCAATTCTGAAATTTTTTGCTTTTTCCTGCTCCTCTTAGCATGATAAAGAAGATTCAAAGAGAGTGAGATGCCAGCTCCTTTCATTCAGTCAGTAGCTTCAATCATTTCTGGACGTTTTTCAATGGCAAAAATCAATGAATATTGTAAATGCACAAACAGTAATTTCTCCGCATTGCAAGGTGCAATTCTGAAATTTTTTGCTTTTTCCTGCTCCTCTTAGCATGATAAAGAAGATTCAAAGAGAGTGAGATGCCAGCTCCTTTCATTCAGTCAGTAGCTTCAAACATTTCTGGTATATGAATAATATGATGTTTTTCAATGGCAAAAATCAATGAATATTGTAAAAGCACAAACAGTAATTTCTCCGCATTGCAAGGTGCAATTCTGAAATTTTTTGCTTTTTCCTGCTCCTCTTAGCATGATACAGAAGATTCAAAGAGAGGGAGATGCCAGCTCCTTTCATTCAGTCAGTAGCTTCAATCATTTCTGGACGTTTTTCAATGGCAAAAATCAATGAATATTGTAAATGCACAAACAGTAATTTCTCCGCATTGCAAGGTGCAATTCTGAAATTTTTTGCTTTTTCCTGCTCCTCTTAGCATGATAAAGAAGATTCAAAGAGAGTGAGATGCCAGCTCCTTTCATTCAGTCAGTAGCTTCAATCATTTCTGGTATATGAATAACATGATGTTTTTCAATGGCAAAAATCAATGAATATTGTAAATGCACAAACAGTAATTTCTCCGCATTGCAAGTTGCAATTCTGAAATTTTTTGCTTTTTCCTGCTCCTCTTAGCATGATAAAGAAGATTCAAAGAGAGTGAGATGCCAGCTCCTTTCATTCAGTCAGTAGCTTCAATCATTTCTGGACGTTTTTCAATGGCAAAAATCAATGAATATTGTAAATGCACAAACAGTAATTTCTCCGCATTGCAAGGTGCAATTCTGAAATTTTTTGCTTTTTCCTGCTCCTCTTAGCATGATAAAGAAGATTCAAAGAGAGTGAGATGCCAGCTCCTTTCATTCAGTCAGTAGCTTCAATCATTTCTGGACGTTTTTCAATGGCAAAAATCAATGAATATTGTAAATGCACAAACAGTAATTTCTCCGCATTGCAAGGTGCAATTCTGAAATTTTTTGCTTTTTCCCGCTCCTCTTAGCATGATAAAGAAGATTCAAAGAGAGTGAGGTGCCAGCTCCTTTCATTCAGTCAGTAGCTTCAAACATTTCTGGTATATGAATAACATGTTTTTCAATGGCAAAAATCATTGAATATTGTAAATGCACAAACAGTAATTTCTCCGCATTGCAAGGTGCAATTCTGAAATTTTTTGATTTTTCCTGCTCCTCTTAGCATGATAAAGAAGATTCAAAGAGAGTGAGATGCCAGCTCCTTTCATTCAGTCAGTAGCTTCAATCATTTCTGGACGTTTTTCAATGGCAAAAATCAATGAATATTGTAAATGCACAAACAGTAATTTCTCCGCATTGCAAGGTGCAATTCTGAAATTTTTTGCTTTTTCCTGCTCCTCTTAGCATGATAAAGAAGATTCAAAGAGAGTGAGATGCCAGCTCCTTTCATTCAGTCAGTAGCTTCAATCATTTCTGGACGTTTTTCAATGGCAAAAATCAATGAATATTGTAAATGCACAAACAGTAATTTCTCCGCATTGCAAGGTGCAATTCTGAAATTTTTTGCTTTTTCCTGCTCCTCTTAGCATGATAAAGAAGATTCAAAGAGAGTGAGATGCCAGCTCCTTTCATTCAGTCAGTAGCTTCAAACATTTCTGGTATATGAATAACATGATGTTTTTCAATGGCAAAAATCAATGAATATTGTAAATGCACAAACAGTAATTTCTCCGCATTGCAAGGTGCAAGTCTGAAATTTTTTGCTTTTTCCTGCTCCTCTTAGCATGATAAAGAAGATTCAAAGAGAGTGAGATGCCAGCTACTTTCATTCAGTCAGTAGCTTCAATCATTTCTGGACGTTTTTCAATGGTAAAAATCAATGAATATTGTAAATGCACAAACAGTAATTTCTCCACATTGCAAGGTGCAATTCTGAAATTTTTTGCTTTTTCCTGCTCCTCTTAGCATGATAAAGAAGATTCAAAGAGAGTGAGATGCCAGCTCCTTTCATTCAGTCAGTAGCTTCAAACATTTCTGGTATATGAATAACATGATGTTTTTCAATGGCAAAAATCAATGAATATTGTAAATGCACAAAAAGTAATTTCTCCGCATTGCAAGGTGCAATTCTGAAATTTTTTGCTTTTTCCTGCTCCTCTTAGCATGATAAAGAAGATTCAAAGAGAGTGAGATGCCAGCTCCTTTCATTCAGTCAGTAGCTTCAAACATTTCTGGTATATGAATAACATGATGTTTTTCAATGGCAAAAATCAATGAATATTGTAAATGCACAAAGAGTAATTTCTCCGCATTGCAAGGTGCAATTCTGAAATTTTTTGCTTTTTCCTGCTCCTCTTAGCATGATAAAGAAGATTCAAAGAGAGTGAGATGCCAGCTCCTTTCATTCAGTCAGTAGCTTCAATCATTTCTGGACGTTTTTCAATGGCAAAAATCAATGAATATTGTAAATGCACAAACAGTAATTTCTCCGCATTGCAAGGTGCAATTCTGAAATTTTTTGCTTTTTCCTGCTCCTCTTAGCATGATAAAGAAGATTCAAAGAGAGTGAGATGCCAGCTCCTTTCATTCAGTCAGTAGCTTCAATCATTTCTGGACGTTTTTCAATGGCAAAAATCAATGAATATTGTAAATGCACAAACAGTAATTTCTCCGCATTGCAAGGTGCAATTCTGAAATTTTTTGCTTTTTCCTGCTCCTCTTAGCATGATAAAGAAGATTCAAAGAGAGTGAGATGCCAGCTCCTTTCATTCAGTCAGTAGCTACAAACATTTCTGGTATATGAATAACATGATGTTTTTCAATGGCAAAAATCAATGAATATTGTAAATGCACAAACAGTAATTTCTCCGCATTGCAAGGTGCAATTCTGAAATTTTTTGCTTTTTCCTGCTCCTCTTAGCATGATAAAGAAGATTCAAAGAGAGTGAGATGCCAGCTCCTTTCATTCAGTCAGTAGCTTCAATCATTTCTGGACGTTTTTCAATGGCAAAAATCAATGAATATTGTAAATGCACAAACAGTAATTTCTCCGCATTGCAAGGTGCAATTCTGAAATTTTTTGCTTTTTCCTGCTCCTCTTAGCATGATAAAGAAGATTCAAAGAGAGTGAGATGCCAGCTCCTTTCATTCAGTCAGTAGCTTCAATCATTTCTGGACGTTTTTCAATGGCAAAAATCAATGAATATTGTAAATGCACAAACAGTAATTTCTCCGCATTGCAAGGTGCAATTCTGAAATTTTTTGCTTTTTCCTGCTCCTCTTAGCATGACAAAGAAGATTCAAAGAGAGTAAGATGCCAGCTCCTTTCATTCAGTCAGTAGCTTCAATCATTTCTGGTATATGAATAACATGATGTTTTTCAATGGCAAAAATCAATGAATATTGTAAATGCACAAACAGTAATTTCTCCGCATTGCAAGGTGCAATTCTGAAATTTTTTGCTTTTTCCTGCTCCTCTTAGCATGATAAAGAAGATTCAAAGAGAGTGAGATGCCAGCTCCTTTCATTCAGTCAGTAGCTTCAATCATTTCTGGACGTTTTTCAATGGCAAAAATCAATGAATATTGTAAATGCACAAACAGTAATTTCTCCGCATTGCAAGGTGCAATTCTGAAATTTTTTGCTTTTTCCTGCTCCTCTTAGCATGATAAAGAAGATTCAAAGAGAGTGAGATGCCAGCTCCTTTCATTCAGTCAGTAGCTTCAAACATTTCTGGTATATGAATAATATGATGTTTTTCAATGGCAAAAATCAATGAATATTGTAAAAGCACAAACAGTAATTTCTCCGCATTGCAAGGTGCAATTCTGAAATTTTTTGCTTTTTCCTGCTCCTCTTAGCATGATACAGAAGATTCAAAGAGAGTGAGATGCCAGCTCCTTTCATTCAGTCAGTAGCTTCAATCATTTCTGGACGTTTTTCAATGTCAAAAATCAATGAATATTGTAAATGCACAAACAGTAATTTCTCCGCATTGCAAGGTGCAATTCTGAAATTTTTTGTTTTTTCCTGCTCCTCTTAGCATGATAAAGAAGATTCAAAGAGAGTGAGATGCCAGCTCCTTTCATTCAGTCAGTAGCTTCAATCATTTCTGGTATATGAATAACATGATGTTTTTCAATGGCAAAAATCAATGAATATTGTAAATGCACAAACAGTAATTTCTCCGCATTGCAAGTTGCAATTCTGAAATTTTTTGCTTTTTCCTGCTCCTCTTAGCATGATAAAGAAGATTCAAAGAGAGTGAGATGCCAGCTCCTTTCATTCAGTCAGTAGCTTCAATCATTTCTGGACGTTTTTCAATGGCAAAAATCAATGAATATTGTAAATGCACAAACAGTAATTTCTCCGCATTGCAAGGTGCAATTCTGAAATTTTTTGCTTTTTCCTGCTCCTCTTAGCATGATAAAGAAGATTCAAAGAGAGTGAGATGCCAGCTCCTTTCATTCAGTCAGTAGCTTCAATCATTTCTGGACGTTTTTCAATGGCAAAAATCAATGAATATTGTAAATGCACAAACAGTAATTTCTCCGCATTGCAAGGTGCAATTCTGAAATTTTTTGCTTTTTCCTGCTCCTCTTAGCATGATAAAGAAGATTCAAAGAGAGTGAGATGCCAGCTCCTTTCATTCAGTCAGTAGCTTCAAACATTTCTGGTATATGAATAACATGATGTTTTTCAATGGCAAAAATCAATGAATATTGTAAATGCACAAACAGTAATTTCTCCGCATTGCAAGGTGCAATTTTGAAATTTTTTGCTTTTTCCTGCTCCTCTTAGCATGATAAAGAAGATTCAAAGAGAGTGAGATGCCAGCTCCTTTCATTCAGTCAGTAGCTTCAATCATTTCTGGACGTTTTTCAATGGCAAAAATCAATGAATATTGTAAATGCACAAACAGTAATTTCTCCGCATTGCAAGGTGCAATTCTGAAATTTTTTGCTTTTTCCTGCTCCTCTTAGCATGACAAAGAAGATTCAAAGAGAGTAAGATGCCAGCTCCTTTCATTCAGTCAGTAGCTTCAATCATTTCTGGTATATGAATAACATGATGTTTTTCAATGGCAAAAATCAATGAATATTGTAAATGCACAAACAGTAATTTCTCCGCATTGCAAGGTGCAATTCTGAAATTTTTTGCTTTTTCCTGCTCCTCTTAGCATGATAAAGAAGATTCAAAGAGAGTGAGATGCCAGCTCCTTTCATTCAGTCAGTAGCTTCAATCATTTCTGGACGTTTTTCAATGGCAAAAATCAATGAATATTGTAAATGCACAAACAGTAATTTCTCCGCATTGCAAGGTGCAATTCTGAAATTTTTTGCTTTTTCCTGCTCCTCTTAGCATGATAAAGAAGATTCAAAGAGAGTGAGATGCCAGCTCCTTTCATTCAGTCAGTAGCTTCAATCATTTCTGGACGTTTTTCAATGGCAAAAATCAATGAATATTGTAAATGCACAAACAGTAATTTCTCCGCATTGCAAGGTGCAATTCTGAAATTTTTTGCTTTTTCCTGCTCCTCTTAGCATGATAAAGAAGATTCAAAGAGAGTGAGATGCCAGGTCCTTTCATTCAGTCAGTAGCTTCAAACATTTCTGGTATATGAATAATATGATGTTTTTCAATGGCAAAAATCAATGAATATTGTAAAAGCACAAACAGTAATTTCTCCGCATTGCAAGGTGCAATTCTGAAATTTTTTGCTTTTTCCTGCTCCTCTTAGCATGATAAAGAAGATTCAAAGAGAGTGAGATGCCAGCTCCTTTCATTCAGTCAGTAGCTTCAATCATTTCTGGACGTTTTTCAATGGCAAAAATCAATGAATATTGTAAATGCACAAACAGTAATTTCTCCGCATTGCAAGGTGCAATTCTGAAATTTTTTGCTTTTTCCTGCTCCTCTTAGCATGATAAAGAAGATTCAAAGAGAGTGAGATGCCAGCTCCTTTCATTCAGTCAGTAGCTTCAATCATTTCTGGTATATGAATAACATGATGTTTTTCAATGGCAAAAATCAATGAATATTGTAAATGCACAAACAGTAATTTCTCCGCATTGCAAGTTGCAATTCTGAAATTTTTTGCTTTTTCCTGCTCCTCTTAGCATGATAAAGAAGATTCAAAGAGAGTGAGATGCCAGCTCCTTTCATTCAGTCAGTAGCTTCAATCATTTCTGGACGTTTTTCAATGGCAAAAATCAATGAATATTGTAAATGCACAAACAGTAATTTCTCCGCATTGCAAGGTGCAATTCTGAAATTTTTTGCTTTTTCCTGCTCCTCTTAGCATGATAAAGAAGATTCAAAGAGAGTGAGATGCCAGCTCCTTTCATTCAGTCAGTAGCTTCAATCATTTCTGGACGTTTTTCAATGGCAAAAATCAATGAATATTGTAAATGCACAAACAGTAATTTCTCCGCATTGCAAGGTGCAATTCTGAAATTTTTTGCTTTTTCCTGCTCCTCTTAGCATGATAAAGAAGATTCAAAGAGAGTGAGATGCCAGCTCCTTTCATTCAGTCAGTAGCTTCAAACATTTCTGGTATATGAATAACATGATGTTTTTCAATGGCAAAAATCAATGAATATTGTAAATGCACAAACAGTAATTTCTCCGCATTGCAAGGTGCAATTCTGAAATTTTTTGCATTTTCCTGCTCCTCTTAGCATGATAAAGAAGATTCAAAGAGAGTGAGATGCCAGCTCCTTTCATTCAGTCAGTAGCTTCAATCATTTCTGGTATATGAATAACATGATGTTTTTCAATGGCAAAAATCAATGAATATTGTAAATGCACAAACAGTAATTTCTCCACATTGCAAGGTGCAATTCTGAAATTTTTTGCTTTTTCCTGCTCCTCTTAGCATGATAAAGAAGATTCAAAGAGAGTGAGATGCCAGCTCCTTTCATTCAGTCAGTAGCTTCAATCATTTCTGGACGTTTTTCAATGGCAAAAATCAATGAATATTGTAAATGCACAAACAGTAATTTCTCCGCATTGCAAGGTGCAATTCTGAAATTTTTTGCTTTTTCCTGCTCCTCTTAGCATGATAAAGAAGATTCAAAGAGAGTGAGATGCCAGCTCCTTTCATTCAGTCAGTAGCTACAAACATTTCTGGTATATGAATAACATGTTGTTTTTCAATGGCAAAAATCAATGAATATTGTAAATGCACAAACAGTAATTTCTCCGCATTGCAAGGTGCAATTCTGAAATTTTTTGCTTTTTCCTGCTCCTCTTAGCATGATAAAGAAGATTCAAAGAGAGTGAGATGCCAGCTCCTTTCATTTAGTCAGTAGCTTCAATCATTTCTGGACGTTTTTCAATGGCAAAAATCAATGAATATTGTAAATGCACAAACAGTAATTTCTCCGCATTGCAAGGTGCAATTCTGAAATTTTTTGCGTTTTCCTGCTCCTCTTAGCATGATAAAGAAGATTCAAAGAGAGTGAGATGCCAGCTCCTTTCATTCAGTCAGTAGCTTCAATCATTTCTGGACGTTTTTCAATGGCAAAAATCAATGAATATTGTAAATGCACAAACAGTAATTTCTCCGCATTGCAAGGTGCAATTCTGAAATTTTTTGCTTTTTCCTGCTCCTCTTAGCATGACAAAGAAGATTCAAAGAGAGTAAGATGCCAGCTCCTTTCATTCAGTCAGTAGCTTCAATCATTTCTGGTATATGAATAACATGATGTTTTTCAATGGCAAAAATCAATGAATATTGTAAATGCACAAACAGTAATTTCTCCGCATTGCAAGGTGCAATTCTGAAATTTTTTGCTTTTTCCTGCTCCTCTTAGCATGATAAAGAAGATTCAAAGAGAGTGAGATGCCAGCTCCTTTCATTTAGTCAGTAGCTTCAATCATTTCTGGACGTTTTTCAATGGCAAAAATCAATGAATATTGTAAATGCACAAACAGTAATTTCTCCGCATTGCAAGGTGCAATTCTGAAATTTTTTGCGTTTTCCTGCTCCTCTTAGCATGATAAAGAAGATTCAAAGAGAGTGAGATGCCAGCTCCTTTCATTCAGTCAGTAGCTTCAATCATTTCTGGACGTTTTTCAATGGCAAAAATCAATGAATATTGTAAATGCACAAACAGTAATTTCTCCGCATTGCAAGGTGCAATTCTGAAATTTTTTGCTTTTTCCTGCTCCTCTTAGCATGACAAAGAAGATTCAAAGAGAGTAAGATGCCAGCTCCTTTCATTCAGTCAGTAGCTTCAATCATTTCTGGTATATGAATAACATGATGTTTTTCAATGGCAAAAATCAATGAATATTGTAAATGCACAAACAGTAATTTCTCCGCATTGCAAGGTGCAATTCTGAAATTTTTTGCTTTTTCCTGCTCCTCTTAGCATGATAAAGAAGATTCAGAGAGTGAGATGCCAGCTCCTTTCATTCAGTCAGTAGCTTCAATCATTTCTGGACGTTTTTCAATGGCAAAAATCAATGAATATTGTAAATGCACAAACATTAATTTCTCCGCATTGCAAGGTGCAATTCTGAAATTTTTTGCTTTTTCCTGCTCCTCTTAGCATGATAAAGAAGATTCAAAGAGAGTGAGATGCCAGCTCCTTTCATTCAGTCAGTAGCTTCAATCATTTCTGGACGTTTTTCAATGGCAAAAATCAATGAATATTGTAAATGCACAAACAGTAATTTCTCCGCATTGCAAGGTGCAATTCTGAAATGTATTGCTTTTTCCTGCTCCTCTTAGCATGATAAAGAAGATTCAAAGAGAGTGAGATGCCAGCTCCTTTCATTCAGTCAGTAGCTTCAAACATTTCTGGTATATGAATAATATGATGTTTTTCAATGGCAAAAATCAATGAATATTGTAAAAGCACAAACAGTAATTTCTCCGCATTGCAAGGTGCAATTCTGAAATTTTTTGCTTTTTCCTGCTCCTCTTAGCATGATAAAGAAGATTCAAAGAGAGTGAGATGCCAGCTCCTTTCATTCAGTCAGTAGCTTCAATCATTTCTGGACGTTTTTCAATGGCAAAAATCAATGAATATTGTAAATGCACAAACAGTAATTTCTCCGCATTGCAAGGTGCAATTCTGAAATTTTTTGCTTTTTCCTGCTCCTCTTAGCATGATAAAGAAGATTCAAAGAGAGTGAGATGCCAGCTCCTTTCATTCAGTCAGTAGCTTCAATCATTTCTGGTATATGAATAACATGATGTTTTTCAATGGCAAAAATCAATGAATATTGTAAATGCACAAACAGTAATTTCTCCGCATTGCAAGATGCAATTCTGAAATTTTTTGCTTTTTCCTGCTCCTCTTAGCATGATAAAGAAGATTCAAAGAGAGTGAGATGCCAGCTCCTTTCATTCAGTCAGTAGCTTCAATCATTTCTGGACGTTTTTCAATGGCAAAAATCAATGAATATTGTAAATGCACAAACAGTAATTTCTCCGCATTGCAAGGTGCAATTCTGAAATTTTTTGCTTTTTCCTGCTCCTCTTAGCATGATAAAGAAGATTCAAAGAGAGTGAGATGCCAGCTCCTTTCATTCAGTCAGTAGCTTCAATCATTTCTGGACGTTTTTCAATGGCAAAAATCAATGAATATTGTAAATGCACAAACAGTAATTTCTCCGCATTGCAAGGTGCAATTCTGAAATTTTTTGCTTTTTCCTGCTCCTCTTAGCATGATAAAGAAGATTCAAAGAGAGTGAGATGCCAGCTCCTTTCATTCAGTCAGTAGCTTCAAACATTTCTGGTATATGAATAACATGATGTTTTTCAATGGCAAAAATCAATGAATATTGTAAAAGCACAAACAGTAATTTCTCCGCATTGCAAGGTGCAATTCTGAAATTTTTTGCTTTTTCCTGCTCCTCTTAGCATGATAAAGAAGATTCAAAGAGAGTGAGATGCCAGCTCCTTTCATTCAGTCAGTAGCTTCAATCATTTCTGGACGTTTTTCAATGGCAAAAATCAATGAATATTGTAAATGCACAAACAGTAATTTCTCCGCATTGCAAGGTGCAATTCTGAAATTTTTTGCTTTTTCCTGCTCCTCTTAGCATGATAAAGAAGATTCAAAGAGAGTGAGATGCCAGCTCCTTTCATTCAGTCAGTAGCTTCAATCATTTCTGGTATATGAATAACATGATGTTTTTCAATGGCAAAAATCAATGAATATTGTAAATGCACAAACAGTAATTTCTCCACATTGCAAGGTGCAATTCTGAAATTTTTTGCTTTTTCCTGCTCCTCTTAGCATGATAAAGAAGATTCAAAGAGAGTGAGATGACAGCTCCTTTCATTCAGTCAGTAGCTTCAATCATTTCTGGACGTTTTTCAATGGCAAAAATCAATGAATATTGTAAATGCACAAACAGTAATTTCTCCGCATTGCAAGGTGCAATTCTGAAATTTTTTGCTTTTTCCTGCTCCTCTTAGCATGATAAAGAAGATTCAAAGAGAGCGAGATGCCAGCTCCTTTCATTCAGTCAGTAGCTTCAATCATTTCTGGTATATGAATAACATGTTTTTCAATGGCAAAAATCAATGAATATTGTAAATGCACAAATAGTAATTTCTCCGCATTGCAAGGTGCAATTCTGAAATTTTTTGCTTTTTCCTGCTCCTCTTAGCATGATAAAGAAGATTCAAAGAGAGCGAGATGCCAGCTCCTTTCATTCAGTCAGTAGCTTCAATCATTTCTGGTATATGAATAACATGATGTTTTTCAATGGCAAAAATCAATGAATATTGTAAATGCACAAACAGTAATTTCTCCGCATTGCAAGGTGCAATTCTGAAATTTTTTGCTTTTTCCTGCTCCTCTTAGCATGATAAAGAAGATTCAAAGAGAGTGAGATGCCAGCTCCTTTCATTCAGTCAGTAGCTTCAATCATTTCTGGACGTTTTTCAATGGCAAAAATCAATGAATATTGTAAATGCACAAACAGTAATTTCTCCGCATTGCAAGGTGCAATTCTGAAATTTTTTGCTTTTTCCTGCTCCTCTTAGCATGATAAAGAAGATTCAAAGAGAGTGAGATGCCAGCTCCTTTCATTCAGTCAGTAGCTTCAAACATTTCTGGTATATGAATAACATGATGTTTTTCAATGGCAAAAATCAATGAATATTGTAAATGCACAAACAGTAATTTCTCCGCATTGCAAGGTGCAATTCTGAAATTTTTTGCTTTTTCCTGCTCCTCTTAGCATGATAAAGAAGATTCAAAGAGAGTGAGATGCCAGCTCCTTTCATTCAGTCAGTAGCTACAAACATTTCTTTTATATGAATAACATGATGTTTTTCAATGGCAAAAATCAATGAATATTGTAAATGCACAAACAGTAATTTCTCCGCATTGCAAGGTGCAATTCTGAAATTTTTTGCTTTTTCCTGCTCCTCTTAGCATGATAAAGAAGATTCAAAGAGAGTGAGATGCCAGCTCCTTTCATTCAGTCAGTAGCTACAAACATTTCTGGTATATGAATAACATGATGTTTTTCAATGGCAAAAATCAATGAATATTGTAAATGCACAAACAGTAATTTCTCCGCATTGCAAGGTGCAATTCTGAAATTTTTTGCTTTTTCCTGCTCCTCTTAGCATGATAAAGAAGATTCAAAGAGAGTGAGATGCCAGCTCCTTTCATTCAGTCAGTAGCTTCAATCATTTCTGGACGTTTTTCAGTGGCAAAAATCAATGAATATTGTAAATGCACAAACAGTAATTTCTCCGCATTGCAAGGTGCAATTCTGAAATTTTTTGCTTTTTCCTGCTCCTCTTAGCATGATAAAGAAGATTCAAAGAGAGTGAGATGCCAGCTCCTTTCATTCAGTCAGTAGCTTCAATCATTTCTGGACGTTTTTCAATGGCAAAAATCAATGAATATTGTAAATGCACAAACAGTAATTTCTCCGCATTGCAAGGTGCAATTCTGAAATTTTTTGCTTTTTCCTGCTCCTCTTAGCATGACAAAGAAGATTCAAAGAGAGTAAGATGCCAGCTCCTTTCATTCAGTAAGTAGCTTCAATCATTTCTGGTATATGAATAACATGATGTTTTTCAATGGCAAAAATCAATGAATATTGTAAATGCACAAACAGTAATTTCTCCGCATTGCAAGGTGCAATTCTGAAATTTTTTGCTTTTTCCTGCTCCTCTTAGCATGATAAAGAAGATTCAAAGAGAGTGAGATGCCAGCTCCTTTCATTCAGTCAGTAGCTTCAATCATTTCTGGACGTTTTTCAATGGCAAAAATCAATGAATATTGTAAATGCACAAACAGTAATTTCTCCGCATTGCAAGGTGCAATTCTGAAATTTTTTGCTTTTTCCTGCTCCTCTTAGCATGATAAAGAAGATTCAAAGAGAGTGAGATGCCAGCTCCTTTCATTCAGTCAGTAGCTTCAATCATTTCTGGACGTTTTTCAATGGCAAAAATCAATGAATATTGTAAATGCACAAACAGTAATTTCTCCGCATTGCAAGGTGCAATTCTGAAATGTTTTGCTTTTTCCTGCTCCTCTTAGCATGATAAAGAAGATTCAAAGAGAGTGAGATGCCAGCTCCTTTCATTCAGTCAGTAGCTTCAAACATTTCTGGTATATGAATAACATGATGTTTTTCAATGGCAAAAATCAATGAATATTGTAAAAGCACAAACAGTAATTTCTCCGCATTGCAAGGTGCAATTCTGAAATTTTTTGCTTTTTCCTGCTCCTCTTAGCATGATAAAGAAGATTCAAAGAGAGTGAGATGCCAGCTCCTTTCATTCAGTCAGTAGCTTCAATCATTTCTGGACGTTTTTCAATGGCAAAAATCAATGAATATTGTAAATGCACAAACAGTAATTTCTCCGCATTGCAAGGTGCAATTCTGAAATTTTTTGCTTTTTCCTGCTCCTCTTAGCATGATAAAGAAGATTCAAAGAGAGTGAGATGCCAGCTCCTTTCATTCAGTCAGTAGCTTCAATCATTTCTGGTATATGAATAACATGATGTTTTTCAATGGCAAAAATCAATGAATATTGTAAATGCACAAACAGTAATTTCTCCGCATTGCAAGTTGCAATTCTGAAATTTTTTGCTTTTTCCTGCTCCTCTTAGCATGATAAAGAAGATTCAAAGAGAGTGAGATGCCAGCTCCTTTCATTCAGTCAGTAGCTTCAATCATTTCTGGACGTTTTTCAATGGCAAAAATCAATGAATATTGTAAATGCACAAACAGTAATTTCTCCGCATTGCAAGGTGCAATTCTGAAATTTTTTGCTTTTTCCTGCTCCTCTTAGCATGATAAAGAAGATTCAAAGAGAGTGAGATGCCAGCTCCTTTCATTCAGTCAGTAGCTTCAATCATTTCTGGACGTTTTTCAATGGCAAAAATCAATGAATATTGTAAATGTACAAACAGTAATTTCTCCGCATTGCAAGGTGCAATTCTGAAATTTTTTGCTTTTTCCTGCTCCTCTTAGCATGATAAAGAAGATTCAAAGAGAGTGAGATGCCAGCTCCTTTCATTCAGTCAGTAGCTTCAAACATTTCTGGTATATGAATAACATGATGTTTTTCAATGGCAAAAATCAATGAATATTGTAAAAGCACAAACAGTAATTTCTCCGCATTGCAAGGTGCAATTCTGAAATTTTTTGCTTTTTCCTGCTCCTCTTAGCATGATAAAGAAGATTCAAAGAGAGTGAGATGCCAGCTCCTTTCATTCAGTCAGTAGCTTCAATCATTTCTGGACGTTTTTCAATGGCAAAAATCAATGAATATTGTAAATGCACAAACAGTAATTTTTCCGCATTGCAAGGTGCAATTCTGAAATTTTTTGCTTTTTCCTGCTCCTCTTAGCATGATAAAGAAGATTCAAAGAGAGTGAGATGCCAGCTCCTTTCATTCAGTCAGTAGCTTCAATCATTTCTGGTATATGAATAACATGATGTTTTTCAATGGCAAAAATCAATGAATATTGTAAATGCACAAACAGTAATTTCTCCACATTGCAAGGTGCAATTCTGAAATTTTTTGCTTTTTCCTGCTCCTCTTAGCATGATAAAGAAGATTCAAAGAGAGTGAGATGCCAGCTCCTTTCATTCAGTCAGTAGCTTCAATCATTTCTGGACGTTTTTCAATGGCAAAAATCAATGAATATTGTAAATGCACAAACAGTAATTTCTCCGCATTGCAAGGTGCAATTCTGAAATTTTTTGCTTTTTCCTGCTCCTCTTAGCATGATAAAGAAGATTCAAAGAGAGCGAGATGCCAGCTCCTTTCATTCAGTCAGTAGCTTCAATCATTTCTGGTATATGAATAACATGATGTTTTTCAGTGGCAAAAATCAATGAATATTGTAAATGCACAAACAGTAATTTCTCCGCATTGCAAGGTGCAATTCTGAAATTTTTTGCTTTTTCCTGCTCCTCTTAGCATGATAAAGAAGATTCAAAGAGAGTGAGATGCCAGCTCCTTTCATTCAGTCAGTAGCTTCAATCATTTCTGGACGTTTTTCAATGGCAAAAATCAATGAATATTGTAAATGCACAAACAGTAATTTCTCCGCATTGCAAGGTGCAATTCTGAAATTTTTTGCTTTTTACTGCTCCTCTTAGCATGATAAAGAAGATTCAAAGAGAGTGAGATGCCAGCTCCTTTCATTCAGTCAGTAGCTTCAATCATTTCTGGACGTTTTTCAATGGCAAAAATCAATGAATATTGTAAATGCACAAACAGTAATTTCTCCGCATTGCAAGGTGCAATTCTGAAATTTTTTGCTTTTTCCTGCTCCTCTTAGCATGATAAAGAAGATTCAAAGAGAGTGAGATGCCAGCTCCTTTCATTCAGTCAGTAGCTTCAATCATTTCTGGTATATGAATAACATGATGTTTTTCAATGGCAAAAATCAATGAATATTGTAAATGCACAAACAGTAATTTCTCCGCATTGCAAGGTGCAATTCTGAAATTTTTTGCTTTTTCCTGCTCCTCTTAGCATGATAAAGAAGATTCAAAGAGAGTGAGATGCCAGCTCCTTTCATTCAGTCAGCAGCTTCAATCATTTCTGGACATTTTTCAATGGCAAAAATCAATGAATATTGTAAATGCACAAACAGTAATTTCTCCGCATTGCAAGGTGCAATTCTGAAATTTTTTGCTTTTTCCTGCTCCTCTTAGCATGATAAAGAAGATTCAAAGAGAGTGAGATGCCAGCTCCTTTCATTCAGTCAGTAGCTTCAAACATTTCTGGTATATGAATAACATGATGTTTTTCAATGGCAAAAATCAATGAATATTGTAAAAGCACAAACAGTAATTTCTCCGCATTGCAAGGTGCAATTCTGAAATTTTTTGCTTTTTCCTGCTCCTCTTAGCATGATAAAGAAGATTCAAAGAGAGTGAGATGCCAGCTCCTTTCATTCAGTCAGTAGCTTCAATCATTTCTGGACGTTTTTCAATGGCAAAAATAAATGAATATTGTAAATGCACAAACAGTAATTTCTCCGCATTGCAAGGTGCAATTCTGAAATTTTTTGCTTTTTCCTGCTCCTCTTAGCATGATAAAGAAGATTCAAAGAGAGTGAGATGCCAGCTCCTTTCATTCAGTCAGTAGCTTCAATCATTTCTGGTATATGAATAACATGATGTTTTTCAATGGCAAAAATCAATGAATATTGTAAATGCACAAACAGTAATTTCTCCGCATTGCAAGGTGCAATTCTGAAATTTTTTGCTTTTTCCTGCTCCTCTTAGCATGATAAAGAAGATTCAAAGAGAGTGAGATGCCAGCTCCTTTCATTCAGTCAGTAGCTTCAATTATTTCTGGACGTTTTTCAACGGCAAAAATCAATGAATATTGTAAATGCACAAACAGTAATTTCTCCGCATTGCAAGGTGCAATTCTGAAATTTTTTGCTTTTTCCTGCTCCTCTTAGCATGATAAAGAAGATTCAAAGAGAGTGAGATGCCAGCTCCTTTCATTCAGTCAGTTGCTTCAATCATTTCTGGACGTTTTTCAATGGCAAAAATCAATGAATATTGTAAATGCACAAACAGTAATTTCTCCGCATTGCAAGGTGCAATTCTGAAATTTTTTGCTTTTTCCTGCTCCTCTTAGCATGATAAAGAAGATTCAAAGAGAGTGAGATGCCAGCTCCTTTCATTCAGTCAGTAGCTTCAATCATTTCTGGACGTTTTTCAATGGCAAAAATCAATGAATATTGTAAATGCACAAACAGTAATTTCTCCGCATTGCAAGGTGCAATTCTGAAATTTTTTGCTTTTTCCTGCTCCTCTTTGCATGATAAAGAAGATTCAAAGAGAGTGAGATGCCAGCTCCTTTCATTCAGTCAGTAGCTTCAATCATTTCTGGTATATGAATAACATGATGTTTTTCAATGGCGAAAATCAATGAATATTGTAAATGCACAAACAGTAATTTCTCCGCATTGCAAGGTGCAATTCTGAAATTTTTGGCTTTTTCCTGCTCCTCTTAGCATGATAAAGAAGATTCAAAGAGAGTGAGATGCCAGCTCCTTTCATTCAGTCAGTAGCTTCAATCATTTCTGGATGTTTTTCAATGGCAAAAATCAATGAATATTGTAAATGCACAAACAGTAATTTCTCCGCATTGCAAGGTGCAATTCTGAAATTTCTTGCATTTTCCTGCTCCTCTTAGCATGATAAAGAAGATTCAAAGAGAGTGAGATGCCAGCTCCTTTCATTCAGTCAGTAGCTTCAATCATTTCTGGACGTTTTTCAATGGCAAAAATCAATGAATATTGTAAATGCACAAACAGTAATTTCTCCGCATTGCACGGTGCAATTCTGAAATTTTTTGCTTTTTCCTGCTCCTCTTAGCATGATAAAGAAGATTCAAAGAGAGTGAGATGCCAGCTCCTTTCATTCAGTCAGTAGCTTCAAACATTTCTGGTATATGAATAACATGATGTTTTTCAATGGCAAAAATCAATGAATATTGTAAATGCACAAACAGTAATTTCTCCGCATTGCAAGGTGCAATTCTGAAATTTTTTGCTTTTTCCTGCTCCTCTTAGCATGATAAAGAAGATTCAAAGAGAGTGAGATGCCAGCTCCTTTCATTCAGTCAGTAGCTTCAATCATTTCTGGACGTTTTTCAATGGCAAAAATCAATGAATATTGTAAATGCACAAACAGTAATTTCTCCGCATTGCAAGGTGCAATTCTGAAATTTTTTGCTTTTTCCTGCTCCTCTTAGCATGATAAAGAAGATTCAAAGAGAGTGAGATGCCAGCTTCTTTCATTCAGTCAGTAGCTTCAAACATTTCTGGGATATGAATAACATGATGTTTTTCAATGGCAAAAATTAATGAATATTGTAAATGCACAAACAGTAATTTCTCCGCATTGCAAGGTGCAATTCTGAAATTTTTTGCTTTTTCCTGCTCCTCTTAGCATGATAAAGAAGATTCAAAGAGAGTGAGATGCCAGCTCCTTTCATTCAGTCAGTAGCTTCAATCATTTCTGGACGTTTTTCAATGGCAAAAATCAATGAATATTGTAAATGCACAAACAGTAATTTCTCCACATTGCAAGGTGCAATTCTGAAATTTTTTGCTTTTTCCTGCTCCTCTTAGCATGATAAAGAAGATTCAAAGAGAGTGAGATGCCAGCTCCTTTCATTCAGTCAGTAGCTTCAATCATTTCTGGACGTTTTTCAATGGCAAAAATCAATGAATATTGTAAATGCACAAACAGTAATTTCTCTGCATTGCAAGGTGCAATTCTGAAATTTTTTGCTTTTTCCTGCTCCTCTTAGCATGATAAAGAAGATTCAAAGAGAGTGAGATGCCAGCTCCTTTCATTCAGTCAGTAGCTTCAATCATTTCTGGTATATGAATAACATGATGTTTTTCAATGGCAAAAATCAATGAATATTGTAAATGCACAAACAGTAATTTCTCCGCATTGCAAGTTGCAATTCTGAAATTTTTTGCTTTTTCCTGCTCCTCTTAGCATGATAAAGAAGATTCAAAGAGAGTGAGATGCCAGCTCCTTTCATTCAGTCAGTAGCTTCAATCATTTCTGGACGTTTTTCAATGGCAAAAATCAATGAATATTGTAAATGCACAAACAGTAATTTCTCCGCATTGCAAGGTGCAATTCTGAAATTTTTTGCTTTTTCCTGCTCCTCTTAGCATGATAAAGAAGATTCAAAGAGAGTGAGATGCCAGCTCCTTTCATTCAGTCAGTAGCTTCAATCATTTCTGGACGTTTTTCAATGGCAAAAATCAATGAATATTGTAAATGCACAAACAGTAATTTCTCCGCATTGCAAGGTGCAATTCTGAAATTTTTTGCTTTTTCCTGCTCCTCTTAGCATGATAAAGAAGATTCAAAGAGAGTGAGATGCCAGCTCCTTTCATTCAGTCAGTAGCTTCAAACATTTCTGGTATATGAATAACATGATGTTTTTCAATGGCAAAAATCAATGAATATTGTAAAAGCACAAACAGTAATTTCTCCGCATTGCAAGGTGCAATTCTGAAATTTTTTGCTTTTTCCTGCTCCTCTTAGCATGATAAAGAAGATTCAAAGAGAGTGAGATGCCAGCTCCTTTCATTCAGTCAGTAGCTTCAATCATTTCTGGACGTTTTTCAATGGCAAAAATCAATGAATATTGTAAATGCACAAACAGTAATTTCTCCGCATTGCAAGGTGCAATTCTGAAATTTTTTGCTTTTTCCTGCTCCTCTTAGCATTATAAAGAAGATTCAAAGAGAGTGAGATGCCAGCTCCTTTCATTCAGTCAGTAGCTTCAATCATTTCTGGTATATGAATAACATGATGTTTTTCAATGGCAAAAATCAATGAATATTGTAAATGCACAAACAGTAATTTCTCCACATTGCAAGGTGCAATTCTGAAATTTTTTGCTTTTTCCTGCTCCTCTTAGCATGATAAAGAAGATTCAAAGAGAGTGAGATGCCAGCTCCTTTCATTCAGTCAGTAGCTTCAATCTCTTCTGGACATTTTTCAATGGCAAAAATCAATGAATATTGTAAATGCACAAACAGTAATTTCTCCGCATTGCAAGGTGCAATTCTGAAATTTTTTGCTTTTTCCTGCTCCTCTTAGCATGATAAAGAAGATTCAAAGAGAGCGAGATGCCAGCTCCTTTCATTCAGTCAGTAGCTTCAATCATTTCTGGTATATGAATAACATGATGTTTTTCAATGGCAAAAATCAATGAATATTGTAAATGCACAAACAGTAATTTCTCCGCATTGCAAGGTGCAATTCTGAAATTTTTTGCTTTTTCCTGCTCCTCTTAGCATGATAAAGAAGATTCAAAGAGAGTGAGATGCCAGCTCCTTTCATTCAGTCAGTAGCTTCAATCATTTCTGGACGTTTTTCAATGGCAAAAATCAATGAATATTGTAAATGCACAAACAGTAATTTCTCCGCATTGCAAGGTGCAATTCTGAAATTTTTTGCTTTTTCCTGCTCCTCTTAGCATGATAAAGAAGATTCAAAGAGAGTGAGATGCCAGCTCCTTTCATTCAGTCAGTAGCTTCAAACATTTCTGGTATATGAATAACATGATGTTTTTCAATGGCAAAAATCAATGAATATTGTAAATGCACAACCAGTAATTTCTCCGCATTGCAAGGTGCAATTCTGAAATTTTTTGCTTTTTCCTGCTCCTCTTAGCATGATAAAGAAGATTCAAAGAGAGTGAGATGCCAGCTCCTTTCATTCAGTCAGTAGCTTCAATCATTTCTGGACGTTTTTCAATGGCAAAAATCAATGAATATTGTAAATGCACAAACAGTAATTTCTCCGCATTGCAAGGTGCAATTCTGAAATTTTTTGCTTTTTCCTGCTCCTCTTAGCATGATAAAGAAGATTCAAAGAGAGTGAGATGCCAGCTCCTTTCATTCAGTCAGTAGCTTCAATCATTTCTGGACGTTTTTCAATGGCAAAAATCAATGAATATTGTAAATGCACAAACAGTAATTTCTCCGCATTGCAAGGTGCAATTCTGAAATTTTTTGCTTTTTCCTGCTCCTCTTAGCATGATAAAGAAGATTCAAAGAGAGTGAGATGCCAGCTCCTTTCATTCAGTCAGTAGCTTCAATCATTTCTGGACGTTTTTCAATGGCAAAAATCAATGAATATTGTAAATGCACAAACAGTAATTTCTCCGCATTGCAAGGTGCAATTCTGAAATTTTTTGCTTTTTCCTGCTCCTCTTAGCATGATAAAGAAGATTCAAAGAGAGTGAGATGCCAGCTCCTTTCATTCAGTCAGTAGCTTCAAACATTTCTGGTATATGAATAACATGATGTTTTTCAATGGCAAAAATCAATGAATATTGTAAAAGCACAAACAGTAATTTCTCCGCATTGCAAGGTGCAATTCTGAAATTTTTTGCTTTTTCCTGCTCCTCTTAGCATGATAAAGAAGATTCAAAGAGAGTGAGATGCCAGCTCCTTTCATTCAGTCAGTAGCTTCAATCATTTCTGGACGTTTTTCAATGGCAAAAATCAATGAATATTGTAAATGCACAAACAGTAATTTCTCCGCATTGCAAGGTGCAATTCTGAAATTTTTTGCTTTTTCCTGCTCCTCTTAGCATGATAAAGAAGATTCAAAGAGAGCGAGATGCCAGCTCCTTTCATTCAGTCAGTAGCTTCAATCATTTCTGGTATATGAATAACATGATGTTTTTCAATGGCAAAAATCAATGAATATTGTAAATGCACAAACAGTAATTTCTCCGCATTGCAAGGTGCAATTCTGAAATTTTTTGCTTTTTCCTGCTCCTCTTAGCATGATAAAGAAGATTCAAAGAGAGTGAGATGCCAGCTCCTTTCATTCAGTCAGTAGCTTCAATCATTTCTGGACGTTTTTCAATGGCAAAAATCAATGAATATTGTAAATGCACAAACAGTAATTTCTCCGCATTGCAAGGTGCAATTCTGAAATTTTTTGCTTTTTCCTGCTCCTCTTAGCATGATAAAGAAGATTCAAAGAGAGTGAGATGCCAGCTCCTTTCATTCAGTCAGTAGCTTCAAACATTTCTGGTATATGAATAACATGATGTTTTTCAATGGCAAAAATCAATGAATATTGTAAATGCACAAACAGTAATTTCTCCGCATTGCAAGGTGCAATTCTGAAATTTTTTGCTTTTTCCTGCTCCTCTTAGCATGATAAAGAAGATTCAAAGAGAGTGAGATGCCAGCTCCTTTCATTCAGTCAGTAGCTTCAATCATTTCTGGACGTTTTTCAATGGCAAAAATCAATGAATATTGTAAATGCACAAACAGTAATTTCTCCGCATTGCAAGGTGCAATTCTGAAATTTTTTGCTTTTTCCTGCTCCTCTTAGCATGATAAAGAAGATTCAAAGAGAGTGAGATGCCAGCTCCTTTCATTCAGTCAGTAGCTTCAATCATTTCTGGACGTTTTTCAATGGCAAAAAACAATGAATATTGTAAATGCACAAACAGTAATTTCTCCGCATTGCAAGGTGCAATTCTGAAATTTTTTGCTTTTTCCTGCTCCTCTTAGCATGATAAAGAAGATTCAAAGAGAGTGAGATGCCAGCTCCTTTCATTCAGTCAGTAGCTTCAATCATTTCTGGTATATGAATAACATGATGTTTTTCAATGGCAAAAATCAATGAATATTGTAAATGCACAAACAGTAATTTCTCCGCATTGCAAGGTGCAATTCTGAAATTTTTTGCTTTTTCCTGCTCCTCTTAGCATGATAAAGAAGATTCAAAGAGAGTGAGATGCCAGCTCCTTTCATTCAGTCAGCAGCTTCAATCATTTCTGGACATTTTTCAAAGGCAAAAATCAATGAATATTGTAAATGCACAAACAGTAATTTCTCCGCATTGCAAGGTGCAATTCTGAAATTTTTTGCTTTTTCCTGCTCCTCTTAGCATGATAAAGAAGATTCAAAGAGAGTGAGATGCCAGCTCCTTTCATTCAGTCAGTAGCTTCAAACATTTCTGGTATATGAATAACATGATGTTTTTCAATGGCAAAAATCAATGAATATTGTAAAAGCACAAACAGTAATTTCTCCGCATTGCAAGGTGCAATTCTGAAATTTTTTGCTTTTTCCTGCTCCTCTTAGCATGATAAAGAAGATTCAAAGAGAGTGAGATGCCAGCTCCTTTCATTCAGTCAGTAGCTTCAATCATTTCTGGACGTTTTTCAATGGCAAAAATCAATGAATATTGTAAATGCACAAACAGTAATTTCTCCGCATTGCAAGGTGCAATTCTGAAATTTTTTGCTTTTTCCTGCTCCTCTTAGCATGATAAAGAAGATTCAAAGAGAGTGAGATGCCAGCTCCTTTCATTCAGTCAGTAGCTTCAATCATTTCTGGTATATGAATAACATGATGTTTTTCAATGGCAAAAATCAATGAATATTGTAAATGCACAAACAGTAATTTCTCCGCATTGCAAGTTGCAATTCTGAAATTTTTTGCTTTTTCCTGCTCCTCTTAGCATGATAAAGAAGATTCAAAGAGAGTGAGATGCCAGCTCCTTTCATTCAGTCAGTAGCTTCAATTATTTCTAGACGTTTTTCAATGGCAAAAATCAATGAATATTGTAAATGCACAAACAGTAATTTCTCCGCATTGCAAGGTGCAATTCTGAAATTTTTGGCTTTTTCCTGCTCCTCTTAGCATGATAAAGAAGATTCAAAGAGAGTGAGATGCCAGCTCCTTTCATTCAGTCAGTTGCTTCAATCATTTCTGGACGTTTTTCAATGGCAAAAATCAATGAATATTGTAAATGCACAAACAGTAATTTCTCCGCATTGCAAGGTGCAATTCTGAAATTTTTTGCTTTTTCCTGCTCCTCTTAGCATGATAAAGAAGATTCAAAGAGAGTGAGATGCCAGCTCCTTTCATTCAGTCAGTAGCTTCAATCATTTCTGGACGTTTTTCAATGGCAAAAATCAATGAATATTGTAAATGCACAAACAGTAATTTCTCCGCATTGCAAGGTGCAATTCTGAAATTTTTTGCTTTTTCCTGCTCCTCTTTGCATGATAAAGAAGATTCAAAGAGAGTGAGATGCCAGCTCCTTTCATTCAGTCAGTAGCTTCAATCATTTCTGGTATATGAATAACATGATGTTTTTCAATGGCAAAAATCAATGAATATTGTAAATGCACAAACAGTAATTTCTCCGCATTGCAAGGTGCAATTCTGAAATTTTTGGCTTTTTCCTGCTCCTCTTAGCATGATAAAGAAGATTCAAAGAGAGTGAGATGCCAGCTCCTTTCATTCAGTCAGTAGCTTCAATCATTTCTGGATGTTTTTCAATGGCAAAAATCAATGAATATTGTAAATGCACAAACAGTAATTTCTCCGCATTGCAAGGTGCAATTCTGAAATTTCTTGCATTTTCCTGCTCCTCTTAGCATGATAAAGAAGATTCAAAGAGAGTGAGATGCCAGCTCCTTTCATTCAGTCAGTAGCTTCAATCATTTCTGGACGTTTTTCAATGGCAAAAATCAATGAATATTGTAAATGCACAAACAGTAATTTCTCCGCATTGCAAGGTGCAATTCTGAAATTTTTTGCTTTTTCCTGCTCCTCTTAGCATGATAAAGAAGATTCAAAGAGAGTGAGATGCCAGCTCCTTTCATTCAGTCAGTAGCTTCAAACATTTCTGGTATATGAATAACATGATGTTTTTCAATGGCAAAAATCAATGAATATTGTAAATGCACAAACAGTAATTTCTCCGCATTGCAAGGTGCAATTCTGAAATTTCTTGCTTTTTCCTGCTCCTCTTAGCATGATAAAGAAGATTCAAAGAGAGTGAGATGCCAGCTCCTTTCATTCAGTCAGTAGCTTCAATCATTTCTGGACGTTTTTCAATGGCAAAAATCAATGAATATTGTAAATGCACAAACAGTAATTTCTCCGCATTGCAAGGTGCAATTCTGAAATTTTTTGCTTTTTCCTGCTCCTCTTAGCATGATAAAGAAGATTCAAAGAGAGTGAGATGCCAGCTTCTTTCATTCAGTCAGTAGCTTCAAACATTTCTGGGATATGAATAACATGATGTTTTTCAATGGCAAAAATTAATGAATATTGTAAATGCACAAACAGTAATTTCTCCGCATTGCAAGGTGCAATTCTGAAATTTTTTGCTTTTTCCTGCTCCTCTTAGCATGATAAAGAAGATTCAAAGAGAGTGAGATGCCAGCTCCTTTCATTCAGTCAGTAGCTTCAATCATTTCTGGACGTTTTTCAATGGCAAAAATCAATGAATATTGTAAATGCACAAACAGTAATTTCTCCGCATTGCAAGGTGCAATTCTGAAATTTTTTGCTTTTTCCTGCTCCTCTTAGCATGATAAAGAAGATTCAAAGAGAGTGAGATGCCAGCTCCTTTCATTCAGTCAGTAGCTTCAATCATTTCTGGACGTTTTTCAATGGCAAAAATCAATGAATATTGTAAATGCACAAACAGTAATTTCTCCACATTGCAAGGTGCAATTCTGAAATTTTTTGCTTTTTCCTGCTCCTCTTAGCATGATAAAGAAGATTCAAAGAGAGTGAGATGCCAGCTCCTTTCATTCAGTCAGTAGCTTCAATCATTTCTGGTATATGAATAACATGATGTTTTTCAATGGCAAAAATCAATGAATATTGTAAATGCACAAACAGTAATTTCTCCGCATTGCAAGTTGCAATTCTGAAATTTTTTGCTTTTTCCTGCTCCTCTTAGCATGATAAAGAAGATTCAAAGAGAGTGAGATGCCAGCTCCTTTCATTCAGTCAGTAGCTTCAATCATTTCTGGACGTTTTTCAATGGCAAAAATCAATGAATATTGTAAATGCACAAACAGTAATTTCTCCGCATTGCAAGGTGCAATTCTGAAATTTTTTGCTTTTTCCTGCTCCTCTTAGCATGATAAAGAAGATTCAAAGAGAGTGAGATGCCAGCTCCTTTCATTCAGTCAGTAGCTTCAATCATTTCTGGACGTTTTTCAATGGCAAAAATCAATGAATATTGTAAATGCACAAACAGTAATTTCTCCGCATTGCAAGGTGCAATTCTGAAATTTTTTGCTTTTTCCTGCTCCTCTTAGCATGATAAAGAAGATTCAAAGAGAGTGAGATGCCAGCTCCTTTCATTCAGTCAGTAGCTTCAAACATTTCTGGTATATGAATAACATGATGTTTTTCAATGGCAAAAATCAATGAATATTGTAAAAGCACAAACAGTAATTTCTCCGCATTGCAAGGTGCAATTCTGAAATTTTTTGCTTTTTCCTGCTCCTCTTAGCATGATAAAGAAGATTCAAAGAGAGTGAGATGACAGCTCCTTTCATTCAGTCAGTAGCTTCAATCATTTCTGGACGTTTTTCAATGGCAAAAATCAATGAATATTGTAAATGCACAAACAGTAATTTCTCCGCATTGCAAGGTGCAATTCTGAAATTTTTTGCTTTTTCCTGCTCCTCTTAGCATGATAAAGAAGATTCAAAGAGAGTGAGATGCCAGCTCCTTTCATTCAGTCAGTAGCTTCAATCATTTCTGGTATATGAATAACATGATGTTTTTCAATGGCAAAAATCAATGAATATTGTAAATGCACAAACAGTAATTTCTCCACATTGCAAGGTGCAATTCTGAAATTTTTTGCTTTTTCCTGCTCCTCTTAGCATGATAAAGAAGATTCAAAGAGAGTGAGATGCCAGCTCCTTTCATTCAGTCAGTAGCTTCAATCTCTTCTGAACGTTTTTCAATGGCAAAAATCAATGAATATTGTAAATGCACAAACAGTAATTTCTCCGCATTGCAAGGTGCAATTCTGAAATTTTTTGCTTTTTCCTGCTCCTCTTAGCATGATAAAGAAGATTCAAAGAGAGCGAGATGCCAGCTCCTTTCATTCAGTCAGTAGCTTCAATCATTTCTGGTATATGAATAACATGATGTTTTTCAATGGCAAAAATCAATGAATATTGTAAATGCACAAACAGTAATTTCTCCGCATTGCAAGGTGCAATTCTGAAATTTTTTGCTTTTTCCTGCTCCTCTTAGCATGATAAAGAAGATTCAAAGAGAGTGAGATGCCAGCTCCTTTCATTCAGTCAGTAGCTTCAATCATTTCTGGACGTTTTTCAATGGCAAAAATCAATGAATATTGTAAATGCACAAACAGTAATTTCTCCGCATTGCAAGGTGCAATTCTGAAATTTTTTGCTTTTTCCTGCTCCTCTTAGCATGATAAAGAAGATTCAAAGAGAGTGAGATGCCAGCTCCTTTCATTCAGTCAGTAGCTTCAAACATTTCTGGTATATGAATAACATGATGTTTTTCAATGGCAAAAATCAATGAATATTGTAAATGCACAAACAGTAATTTCTCCGCATTGCAAGGTGCAATTCTGAAATTTTTTGCTTTTTCCTGCTCCTCTTAGCATGATAAAGAAGATTCAAAGAGAGTGAGATGCCAGCTCCTTTCATTCAGTCAGTAGCTTCAATCATTTCTGGACGTTTTTCAATGGCAAAAATCAATGAATATTGTAAATGCACAAACAGTAATTTCTCCGCATTGCAAGGTGCAATTCTGAAATTTTTTGCTTTTTCCTGCTCCTCTTAGCATGATAAAGAAGATTCAAAGAGAGTGAGATGCCAGCTCCTTTCATTCAGTCAGTAGCTTCAATCATTTCTGGACGTTTTTCAATGGCAAAAATCAATGAATATTGTAAATGCACAAACAGTAATTTCTCCGCATTGCAAGGTGCAATTCTGAAATTTTTTGCTTTTTCCTGCTCCTCTTAGCATGATAAAGAAGATTCAAAGAGAGTGAGATGCCAGCTCCTTTCATTCAGTCAGCAGCTTCAATCATTTCTGGACATTTTTCAATGGCAAAAATCAATGAATATTGTAAATGCACAAACAGTAATTTCTCCGCATTGCAAGGTGCAATTCTGAAATGTTTTGCTTTTTCCTGCTCCTCTTAGCATGATAAAGAAGATTCAAAGAGAGTGAGATGCCAGCTCCTTTCATTCAGTCAGTAGCTTCAATCATTTCTGGACGTTTTTCAATGGCAAAAATCAATGAATATTGTAAATGCACAAACAGTAATTTCTCCACATTGCAAGGTGCAATTCTGAAATTTTTTGCTTTTTCCTGCTCCTCTTAGCATGATAAAGAAGATTCAAAGAGAGTGAGATGCCAGCTCCTTTCATTCAGTCAGTAGCTTCAATCATTTCTGGTATATGAATAACATGATGTTTTTCAATGGCAAAAATCAATGAATATTGTAAATGCACAAACAGTAATTTCTCCGCATTGCAAGTTGCAATTCTGAAATTTTTTGCTTTTTCCTGCTCCTCTTAGCATGATAAAGAAGATTCAAAGAGAGTGAGATGCCAGCTCCTTTCATTCAGTCAGTAGCTTCAATCATTTCTGGACGTTTTTCAATGGCAAAAATCAATGAATATTGTAAATGCACAAACAGTAATTTCTCCGCATTGCAAGGTGCAATTCTGAAATTTTTTGCTTTTTCCTGCTCCTCTTAGCATGATAAAGAAGATTCAAAGAGAGTGAGATGCCAGCTCCTTTCATTCAGTCAGTAGCTTCAATCATTTCTGGACGTTTTTCAATGGCAAAAATCAATGAATATTGTAAATGCACAAACAGTAATTTCTCCGCATTGCAAGGTGCAATTCTGAAATTTTTTGCTTTTTCCTGCTCCTCTTAGCATGATAAAGAAGATTCAAAGAGAGTGAGATGCCAGCTCCTTTCATTCAGTCAGTAGCTTCAAACATTTCTGGTATATGAATAACATGATGTTTTTCAATGGCAAAAATCAATGAATATTGTAAATGCACAAACAGTAATTTCTCCGCATTGCAAGGTGCAATTCTGAAATTTTTTGCTTTTTCCTGCTCCTCTTAGCATGATAAAGAAGATTCAAAGAGAGTGAGATGCCAGCTCCTTTCATTCAGTCAGTAGCTTCAATCATTTCTGGACGTTTTTCAATGGCAAAAATCAATGAATATTGTAAATGCACAAACAGTAATTTCTCCGCATTGCAAGGTGCAATTCTGAAATTTTTTGCTTTTTCCTGCTCCTCTTAGCATGATAAAGAAGATTCAAAGAGAGTGAGATGCCAGCTCCTTTCATTCAGTCAGTAGCTTCAAACATTTCTGGTATATGAATAACATGATGTTTTTCAATGGCAAAAATCAATGAATATTGTAAATGCACAAACAGTAATTTCTCCGCATTGCAAGGTGCAATTCTGAAATTTTTTGCTTTTTCCTGCTCCTCTTAGCATGATAAAGAAGATTCAAAGAGAGTGAGATGCCAGCTCCTTTCATTCAGTCAGTAGCTTCAATCATTTCTGGACGTTTTTCAATGGCAAAAATCAATGAATATTGTAAATGCACAAACAGTAATTTCTCCGCATTGCAAGGTGCAATTCTGAAATTTTTTGCTTTTTCCTGCTCCTCTTAGCATGATAAAGAAGATTCAAAGAGAGTGAGATGCCAGCTCCTTTCATTCAGTCAGTAGCTTCAATCATTTCTGGACGTTTTTCAATGGCAAAAATCAATGAATATTGTAAATGCACAAACAGTAATTTCTCCGCATTGCAAGGTGCAATTCTGAAATTTTTTGCTTTTTCCTGCTCCTCTTAGCATGATAAAGAAGATTCAAAGAGAGTGAGATGCCAGCTCCTTTCATTCAGTCAGTAGCTTCAATCATTTCTGGTATATGAATAACATGATGTTTTTCAATGGCAAAAATCAATGAATATTGTAAATGCACAAACAGTAATTTCTCCGCATTGCAAGGTGCAATTCTGAAATTTTTTGCTTTTTCCTGCTCCTCTTAGCATGATAAAGAAGATTCAAAGAGAGTGAGATGCCAGCTCCTTTCATTCAGTCAGCAGCTTCAATCATTTCTGGACATTTTTCAATGGCAAAAATCAATGAATATTGTAAATGCACAAACAGTAATTTCTCCGCATTGCAAGGTGCAATTCTGAAATGTTTTGCTTTTTCCTGCTCCTCTTAGCATGATAAAGAAGATTCAAAGAGAGTGAGATGCCAGCTCCTTTCATTCAGTCAGTAGCTTCAAACATTTCTGGTATATGAATAACATGATGTGTTTCAATGGCAAAAATCAATGAATATTGTAAAAGCATAAACAGTAATTTCTCCGCATTGCAAGGTGCAATTCTGAAATTTTTTGCTTTTTCCTGCTCCTCTTAGCATGATAAAGAAGATTCAAAGAGAGTGAGATGCCAGCTCCTTTCATTCAGTCAGTAGCTTCAATTATTTCTGGACGTTTTTCAATGGCAAAAATGAATGAATATTGTAAATGCACAAACAGTAATTTCTCCGCATTGCAAGGTGCAATTCTGAAATTTTTTGCTTTTTCCTGCTCCTCTTAGCATGATAAAGAAGATTCAAAGAGAGTGAGATGCCAGCTCCTTTCATTCAGTCAGTTGCTTCAATCATTTCTGGACGTTTTTCAATGGCAAAAATCAGTGAATATTGTAAATGCACAAACAGTAATTTCTCCGCATTGCAAGGTGCAATTCTGAAATTTTTTGCTTTTTCCTGCTCCTCTTAGCATGATAAAGAAGATTCAAAGAGAGTGAGATGCCAGCTCCTTTCATTCAGTCAGTAGCTTCAATCATTTCTGGACGTTTTTCAATGGCAAAAATCAATGAATATTGTAAATGCACAAACAGTAATTTCTACGCATTGCAAGGTGCAATTCTGAAATTTTTTGCTTTTTCCTGCTCCTCTTTGCATGATAGAGAAGATTCAAAGAGAGTGAGATGCCAGCTCCTTTCATTTAGTCAGTAGCTTCAATCATTTCTGGTATATGAATAACATGATGTTTTTCAATGGCAAAAATCAATGAATATTGTAAATGCACAAACAGTAATTTCTCCGCATTGCAAGGTGCAATTCTGAAATTTTTGGCTTTTTCCTGCTCCTCTTAGCATGATAAAGAAGATTCAAAGAGAGTGAGATGCCAGCTCCTTTCATTCAGTCAGTAGCTTCAATCATTTCTGGATGTTTTTCAATGGCAAAAATCAATGAATATTGTAAATGCACAAACAGTAATTTCTCCGCATTGCAAGGTGCAATTCTGAAATTTCTTGCATTTTCCTGCTCCTCTTAGCATGATAAAGAAGATTCAAAGAGAGTGAGATGCCAGCTCCTTTCATTCAGTCAGTAGCTTCAATCATTTCTGGACGTTTTTCAATGGCAAAAATCAATGAATATTGTAAATGCACAAACAGTAATTTCTCCGCATTGCAAGGTGCAATTCTGAAATTTTTTGCTTTTTCCTGCTAATCTTAGCATGATAAAGAAGATTCAAAGAGAGTGAGATGCCAGCTCCTTTCATTCAGTCAGTAGCTTCAATCATTTCTGGTATATGAATAACATGATGTTTTTCAATGGCAAAAATCAATGAATATTGTAAATGCACAAACAGTAATTTCTCCGCATTGCAAGTTGCAATTCTGAAATTTTTTGCTTTTTCCTGCTCCTCTTAGCATGATAAAGAAGATTCAAAGAGAGTGAGATGCCAGCTCCTTTCATTCAGTCAGTAGCTTCAATCATTTCTGGACGTTTTTCAATGGCAAAAATCAATGAATATTGTAAATGCACAAACAGTAATTTCTCCGCATTGCAAGGTGCAATTCTGAAATTTTTTGCTTTTTCCTGCTCCTCTTAGCATGATAAAGAAGATTCAAAGAGAGTGAGATGCCAGCTCCTTTCATTCAGTCAGTAGCTTCAAACATTTCTGGTATATGAATAACATGATGTTTTTCAATGGCAAAAATCAATGAATATTGTAAAAGCACAAACAGTAATTTCTCCGCATTGCAAGGTGCAATTCTGAAATTTTTTGCTTTTTCCTGCTCCTCTTAGCATGATAAAGAAGATTCAAAGAGAGTGAGATGACAGCTCCTTTCATTCAGTCAGTAGCTTCAATCATTTCTGGACGTTTTTCAATGGCAAAAATCAATGAATATTGTAAATGCACAAACAGTAATTTCTCCGCATTGCAAGGTGCAATTCTGAAATTTTTTGCTTTTTCCTGCTCCTCTTAGCATGATAAAGAAGATTCAAAGAGAGTGAGATGCCAGCTCCTTTCATTCAGTCAGTAGCTTCAATCATTTCTGGTATATGAATAACATGATGTTTTTCAATGGCAAAAATCAATGAATATTGTAAATGCACAAACAGTAATTTCTCCACATTGCAAGGTGCAATTCTGAAATTTTTTGCTTTTTCCTGCTCCTCTTAGCATGATAAAGAAGATTCAAAGAGAGTGAGATGCCAGCTCCTTTCATTCAGTCAGTAGCTTCAATCTCTTCTGGACGTTTTTCAATGGCAAAAATCAATGAATATTGTAAATGCACAAACAGTAATTTCTCCGCATTGCAAGGTGCAATTCTGAAATTTTTTGCTTTTTCCTGCTCCTCTTAGCATGATAAAGAAGATTCAAAGAGAGCGAGATGCCAGCTCCTTTCATTCAGTCAGTAGCTTCAATCATTTCTGGTATATGAATAACATGATGTTTTTCAATGGCAAAAATCAATGAATATTGTAAATGCACAAACAGTAATTTCTCCGCATTGCAAGGTGCAATTCTGAAATTTTTTGCTTTTTCCTGCTCCTCTTAGCATGATAAAGAAGATTCAAAGAGAGTGAGATGCCAGCTCCTTTCATTCAGTCAGTAGCTTCAATCATTTCTGGATGTTTTTCAATGGCAAAAATCAATGAATATTGTAAATGCACAAACAGTAATTTCTCCGCATTGCAAGGTGCAATTCTGAAATTTTTTGCTTTTTCCTGCTCCTCTTAGCATGATAAAGAAGATTCAAAGAGAGTGAGATGCCAGCTCCTTTCATTCAGTCAGTAGCTTCAATCATTTCTGGACGTTTTTCAATGGCAAAAATCAATGAATATTGTAAATGCACAAACAGTAATTTCTCCGCATTGCAAGGTGCAATTCTGAAATTTTTTGCTTTTTCCTGCTCCTCTTAGCATGATAAAGAAGATTCAAAGAGAGTGAGATGCCAGCTCCTTTCATTCAGTCAGTAGCTTCAATCATTTCTGGACGTTTTTCAATGGCAAAAATCAATGAATATTGTAAATGCACAAACAGTAATTTCTCCGCATTGCAAGGTGCAATTCTGAAATTTTTTGCTTTTTCCTGCTCCTCTTAGCATGATAAAGAAGATTCAAAGAGAGTGAGATGCCAGCTCCTTTCATTCAGTCAGTAGCTTCAATCATTTCTGGACGTTTTTCAATGGCAAAAATCAATGAATATTGTAAATGCACAAACAGTAATTTCTCCGCATTGCAAGGTGCAATTCTGAAATTTTTTGCTTTTTCCTGCTCCTCTTAGCATGATAAAGAAGATTCAAAGAGAGTGAGATGCCAGCTCCTTTCATTCAGTCAGTAGCTTCAAACATTTCTGGTATATGAATAACATGATGTTTTTCAATGGCAAAAATCAATGAATATTGTAAATGCACAAACAGTAATTTCTCCGCATTGCAAGGTGCAATTCTGAAATTTTTTGCTTTTTCCTGCTCCTCTTAGCATGATAAAGAAGATTCAAAGAGAGTGAGATGCCAGCTCCTTTCATTCAGTCAGTAGCTTCAATCATTTCTGGACGTTTTTCAATGGCAAAAATCAATGAATATTGTAAATGCACAAACAGTAATTTCTCCGCATTGCAAGGTGCAATTCTGAAATTTTTTGCTTTTTCCTGCTCCTCTTAGCATGATAAAGAAGATTCAAAGAGAGTGAGATGCCAGCTCCTTTCATTCAGTCAGTAGCTTCAATCATTTCTGGACGTTTTTCAATGGCAAAAATCAATGAATATTGTAAATGCACAAACAGTAATTTCTCCGCATTGCAAGGTGCAATTCTGAAATTTTTTGCTTTTTCCTGCTCCTCTTAGCATGATAAAGAAGATTCAAAGAGAGTGAGATGCCAGCTCCTTTCATTCAGTCAGTAGCTTCAATCATTTCTGGTATATGAATAACATGATGTTTTTCAATGGCAAAAATCAATGAATATTGTAAATGCACAAACAGTAATTTCTCCGCATTGCAAGGTGCAATTCTGAAATTTTTTGCTTTTTCCTGCTCCTCTTAGCATGATAAAGAAGATTCAAAGAGAGTGAGATGCCAGCTCCTTTCATTCAGTCAGCAGCTTCAATCATTTCTGGACATTTTTCAATGGCAAAAATCAATGAATATTGTAAATGCACAAACAGTAATTTCTCCGCATTGCAAGGTGCAATTCTGAAATGTTTTGCTTTTTCCTGCTCCTCTTAGCATGATAAAGAAGATTCAAAGAGAGTGAGATGCCAGCTCCTTTCATTCAGTCAGTAGCTTCAAACATTTCTGGTATATGAATAACATGATGTGTTTCAATGGCAAAAATCAATGAATATTGTAAAAGCACAAACAGTAATTTCTCCGCATTGCAAGGTGCAATTCTGAAATTTTTTGCTTTTTCCTGCTCCTCTTAGCATGATAAAGAAGATTCAAAGAGAGTGAGATGCCAGCTCCTTTCATTCAGTCAGTAGCTTCAATCATTTCTGGACGTTTTTCAATGGCAAAAATCAATGAATATTGTAAATGCACAAACAGTAATTTCTCCGCATTGCAAGGTGCCATTCTGAAATTTTTTGCTTTTTCCTGCTCCTCTTAGCATGATAAAGAAGATTCAAAGAGAGTGAGATTCCAGCTCCTTTCATTCAGTCAGTAGCTTCAATCATTTCTGGTATATGAATAACATGATGTTTTTCAATGGCAAAAATCAATGAATATTGTAAATGCACAAACAGTAATTTCTCCGCATTGCAAGTTGCAATTCTGAAATTTTTTGCTTTTTCCTGCTCCTCTTAGCATGATAAAGAAGATTCAAAGAGAGTGAGATGCCAGCTCCTTTCATTCAGTCAGTAGCTTCAATTATTTCTGGACGTTTTTCAATGGCAAAAATCAATGAATATTGTAAATGCACAAACAGTAATTTCTCCGCATTGCAAGGTGCAATTCTGAAATTTTTTGCTTTTTCCTGCTCCTCTTAGCATGATAAAGAAGATTCAAAGAGAGTGAGATGCCAGCTCCTTTCATTCAGTCAGTTGCTTCAATCATTTCTGGACGTTTTTCAATGGCAAAAATCAGTGAATATTGTAAATGCACAAACAGTAATTTCTCCGCATTGCAAGGTGCAATTCTGAAATTTTTTGCTTTTTCCTGCTCCTCTTAGCATGATAAAGAAGATTCAAAGAGAGTGAGATGCCAGCTCCTTTCATTCAGTCAGTAGCTTCAATCATTTCTGGACGTTTTTCAATGGCAAAAATCAATGAATATTGTAAATGCACAAACAGTAATTTCTACGCATTGCAAGGTGCAATTCTGAAATTTTTTGCTTTTTCCTGCTCCTCTTTGCATGATAGAGAAGATTCAAAGAGAGTGAGATGCCAGCTCCTTTCATTCAGTCAGTAGCTTCAATCATTTCTGGTATATGAATAACATGATGTTTTTCAATGGCAAAAATCAATGAATATTGTAAATGCACAAACAGTAATTTCTCCGCATTGCAAGGTGCAATTCTGAAATTTTTGGCTTTTTCCTGCTCCTCTTAGCATGATAAAGAAGATTCAAAGAGAGTGAGATGCCAGCTCCTTTCATTCAGTCAGTAGCTTCAATCATTTCTGGATGTTTTTCAATGGCAAAAATCAATGAATATTGTAAATGCACAAACAGTAATTTCTCCGCATTGCAAGGTGCAATTCTGAAATTTCTTGCATTTTCCTGCTCCTCTTAGCATGATAAAGAAGATTCAAAGAGAGTGAGATGCCAGCTCCTTTCATTCAGTCAGTAGCTTCAATCATTTCTGGACGTTTTTCAATGGCAAAAATCAATGAATATTGTAAATGCACAAACAGTAATTTCTCCGCATTGCAAGGTGCAATTCTGAAATTTTTGGCTTTTTCCTGCTCCTCTTAGCATGATAAAGAAGATTCAAAGAGAGTGAGATGCCAGCTCCTTTCATTCAGTCAGTAGCTTCAATCATTTCTGGATGTTTTTCAATGGCAAAAATCAATGAATATTGTAAATGCACAAACAGTAATTTCTCCGCATTGCAAGGTGCAATTCTGAAATTTCTTGCATTTTCCTGCTCCTCTTAGCATGATAAAGAAGATTCAAAGAGAGTGAGATGCCAGCTCCTTTCATTCAGTCAGTAGCTTCAATCATTTCTGGACGTTTTTCAATGGCAAAAATCAATGAATATTGTAAATGCACAAACAGTAATTTCTCCGCATTGCAAGGTGCAATTCTGAAATTTTTTGCTTTTTCCTGCTCCTCTTAGCATGATAAAGAAGATTCAAAGAGAGTGAGATGCCAGCTCCTTTCATTCAGTCAGTAGCTTCAATCATTTCTGGTATATGAATAACATGATGTTTTTCAAAGGCAAAAATCAATGAATATTGTAAATGCACAAACAGTAATTTCTCCGCATTGCAAGTTGCAATTCTGAAATTTTTTGCTTTTTCCTGCTCCTCTTAGCATGATAAAGAAGATTCAAAGAGAGTGAGATGCCAGCTCCTTTCATTCAGTCAGTAGCTTCAATCATTTCTGGTATATGAATAACATGATGTTTTTCAATGGCAAAAATCAATGAATATTGTAAATGCACAAACAGTAATTTCTCCGCATTGCAAGTTGCAATTCTGAAATTTTTTGCTTTTTCCTGCTCCTCTTAGCATGATAAAGAAGATTCAAAGAGAGTGAGATGCCAGCTCCTTTCATTCAGTCAGTAGCTTCAATCATTTCTGGACGTTTTTCAATGGCAAAAATCAATGAATATTGTAAATGCACAAACAGTAATTTCTCCGCATTGCAAGGTGCAATTCTGAAATTTTTTGCTTTTTCCTGCTCCTCTTAGCATGATAAAGAAGATTCAAAGAGAGTGAGATGCCAGCTCCTTTCATTCAGTCAGTAGCTTCAATCATTTCTGGACGTTTTTCAATGGCAAAAATCAATGAATATTGTAAATGCACAAACAGTAATTTCTCCGCATTGCAAGGTGCAATTCTGAAATTTTTTGCTTTTTCCTGCTCCTCTTAGCATGATAAAGAAGATTCAAAGAGAGTGAGATGCCAGCTCCTTTCATTCAGTCAGTAGCTTCAAACATTTCTGGTATATGAATAACATGATGTTTTTCAATGGCAAAAATCAATGAATATTGTAAAAGCACAAACAGTAATTTCTCCGCATTGCAAGGTGCAATTCTGAAATTTTTTGCTTTTTCCTGCTCCTCTTAGCATGATAAAGAAGATTCAAAGAGAGTGAGATGCCAGCTCCTTTCATTCAGTCAGTAGCTTCAATCATTTCTGGACGTTTTTCAATGGCAAAAATCAATGAATATTGTAAATGCACAAACAGTAATTTCTCCGCATTGCAAGGTGCAATTCTGAAATTTTTTGCTTTTTCCTGCTCCTCTTAGCATGATAAAGAAGATTCAAAGAGAGTGAGATGCCAGCTCCTTTCATTCAGTCAGTAGCTTCAATCATTTCTGGTATATGAATAACATGATGTTTTTCAATGGCAAAAATCAATGAATATTGTAAATGCACAAACAGTAATTTCTCCACATTGCAAGGTGCAATTCTGAAATTTTTTGCTTTTTCCTGCTCCTCTTAGCATGATAAAGAAGATTCAAAGAGAGTGAGATGCCAGCTCCTTTCATTCAGTCAGTAGCTTCAATCATTTCTGGACGTTTTTCAATGGCAAAAATCAATGAATATTGTAAATGCACAAACAGTAATTTCTCCGCATTGCAAGGTGCAATTCTGAAATTTTTTGCTTTTTCCTGCTCCTCTTAGCATGATAAAGAAGATTCAAAGAGAGCGAGATGCCAGCTCCTTTCATTCAGTCAGTAGCTTCAATCATTTCTGGTATATGAATAACATGATGTTTTTCAATGGCAAAAATCAATGAATATTGTAAATGCACAAACAGTAATTTCTCCGCATTGCAAGGTGCAATTCTGAAATTTTTTGCTTTTTCCTGCTCCTCTTAGCATGATAAAGAAGATTCAAAGAGAGTGAGATGCCAGCTCCTTTCATTCAGTCAGTAGCTTCAATCATTTCTGGACGTTTTTCAATGGCAAAAATCAATGAATATTGTAAATGCACAAACAGTAATTTCTCCGAATTGCAAGGTGCAATTCTGAAATTTTTTGCTTTTTCCTGCTCCTCTTAGCATGATAAAGAAGATTCAAAGAGAGTGAGATGCCAGCTCCTTTCATTCAGTCAGTAGCTTCAAACATTTCTGGTATATGAATAACATGATGTTTTTCAATGGCAAAAATCAATGAATATTGTAAATGCACAAACAGTAATTTCTCCGCATTGCAAGGTGCAATTCTGAAATTTTTTGCTTTTTCCTGCTCCTCTTAGCATGATAAAGAAGATTCAAAGAGAGTGAGATGCCAGCTCCTTTCATTCAGTCAGTAGCTTCAATCATTTCTGGACGTTTTTCAATGGCAAAAATCAATGAATATTGTAAATGCACAAACAGTAATTTCTCCGCATTGCAAGGTGCAATTCTGAAATTTTTTGCTTTTTTCTGCTCCTCTTAGCATGATAAAGAAGATTCAAAGAGAGTGAGATGCCAGCTCCTTTCATTCAGTCAGTAGCTTCAATCATTTCTGGACGTTTTTCAATGGCAAAAATCAATGAATATTGTAAATGCACAAACAGTAATTTCTCCGCATTGCAAGGTGCAATTCTGAAATTTTTTGCTTTTTCCTGCTCCTCTTAGCATGATAAAGAAGATTCAAAGAGAGTGAGATGCCAGCTCCTTTCATTCAGTCAGTAGCTTCAATCATTTCTGGTATATGAATAACATGATGTTTTTCAATGGCAAAAATCAATGAATATTGTAAATGCACAAACAGTAATTTCTCCGCATTGCAAGGTGCAATTCGGAAATTTTTTGCTTTTTCCTGCTCCTCTTAGCATGATAAAGAAGATTCAAAGAGAGTGAGATGCCAGCTCCTTTCATTCAGTCAGTAGCTTCAATCATTTCTGGACGTTTTTCAATGGCAAAAATCAATGAATATTGTAAATGCACAAACAGTAATTTCTCCGCATTGCAAGGTGCAATTCTGAAATTTTTTGCTTTTTCCTGCTCCTCTTAGCATGATAAAGAAGATTCAAAGAGAGTGAGATGCCAGCTCCTTTCATTCAGTCAGTAGCTTCAAACATTTCTGGTATATGAATAACATGATGTTTTTCAATGGCAAAAATCAATGAATATTGTAAAAGCACAAACAGTAATTTCTCCGCATTGCAAGGTGCAATTCTGAAATTTTTTGCTTTTTCCTGCTCCTCTTAGCATGATAAAGAAGATTCAAAGAGAGTGAGATGCCAGCTCCTTTCATTCAGTCAGTAGCTTCAATCATTTCTGGACGTTTTTCAATGGCAAAAATCAATGAATATTGTAAATGCACAAACAGTAATTTCTCCGCATTGCAAGGTGCAATTCTGAAATTTTTTGCTTTTTCCTGCTCCTCTTAGCATGATAAAGAAGATTCAAAGAGAGTGAGATGCCAGCTCCTTTCATTCAGTCAGTAGCTTCAATCATTTCTGGTATATGAATAACATGATGTTTTTCAATGGCAAAAATCAATGAATATTGTAAATGCACAAACAGTAATTTCTCCACATTGCAAGGTGCAATTCTGAAATTTTTTGCTTTTTCCTGCTCCTCTTAGCATGATAAAGAAGATTCAAAGAGAGTGAGATGCCAGCTCCTTTCATTCAGTCAGTAGCTTCAATCATTTCTGGACGTTTTTCAATGGCAAAAATCAATGAATATTGTAAATGCACAAACAGTAATTTCTCCGCATTGCAAGGTGCAATTCTGAAATTTTTTGCTTTTTCCTGCTCCTCTTAGCATGATAAAGAAGATTCAAAGAGAGCGAGATGCCAGCTCCTTTCATTCAGTCAGTAGCTTCAATCATTTCTGGTATATGAATAACATGATGTTTTTCAATGGCAAAAATCAATGAATATTGTAAATGCACAAACAGTAATTTCTCCGCATTGCAAGGTGCAATTCTGAAATTTTTTGCTTTTTCCTGCTCCTCTTAGCATGATAAAGAAGATTCAAAGAGAGTGAGATGCCAGCTCCTTTCATTCAGTCAGTAGCTTCAATCATTTCTGGACGTTTTTCAATGGCAAAATTCAATGAATATTGTAAATGCACAAACAGTAATTTCTCCGAATTGCAAGGTGCAATTCTGAAATTTTTTGCTTTTTCCTGCTCCTCTTAGCATGATAAAGAAGATTCAAAGAGAGTGAGATGCCAGCTCCTTTCATTCAGTCAGTAGCTTCAAACATTTCTGGTATATGAATAACATGATGTTTTTCAATGGCAAAAATCAATGAATATTGTAAATGCACAAACAGTAATTTCTCCGCATTGCAAGGTGCAATTCTGAAATTTTTTGCTTTTTCCTGCTCCTCTTAGCATGATAAAGAAGATTCAAAGAGAGTGAGATGCCAGCTCCTTTCATTCAGTCAGTAGCTTCAATCATTTCTGGACGTTTTTCAATGGCAAAAATCAATGAATATTGTAAATGCACAAACAGTAATTTCTCCGCATTGCAAGGTGCAATTCTGAAATTTTTTGCTTTTTCCTGCTCCTCTTAGCATGATAAAGAAGATTCAAAGAGAGTGAGATGCCAGCTCCTTTCATTCAGTCAGTAGCTTCAATCATTTCTGGACGTTTTTCAATGGCAAAAATCAATGAATATTGTAAATGCACAAACAGTAATTTCTCCGCATTGCAAGGTGCAATTCTGAAATTTTTTGCTTTTTCCTGCTCCTCTTAGCATGATAAAGAAGATTCAAAGAGAGTGAGATGCCAGCTCCTTTCATTCAGTCAGTAGCTTCAATCATTTCTGGACGTTTTTCAATGGCAAAAATCAATGAATATTGTAAATGCACAAACAGTAATTTCTCCGCATTGCAAGGTGCAATTCTGAAATTTTTTGCTTTTTCCTGCTCCTCTTAGCATGATAAAGAAGATTCAAAGAGAGTGAGATGCCAGCTCCTTTCATTCAGTCAGTAGCTTCAATCATTTCTGGTATATGAATAACATGATGTTTTTCAATGGCAAAAATCAATGAATATTGTAAATGCACAAACAGTAATTTCTCCGCATTGCAAGGTGCAATTCGGAAATTTTTTGCTTTTTCCTGCTCCTCTTAGCATGATAAAGAAGATTCAAAGAGAGTGAGATGCCAGCTCCTTTCATTCAGTCAGCAGCTTCAATCATTTCTGGACATTTTTCAATGGCAAAAATCAATGAATATTGTAAATGCACAAACAGTAATTTCTCCGCATTGCAAGGTGCAATTCTGAAATTTTTTGCTTTTTCCTGCTCCTCTTAGCATGATAAAGAAGATTCAAAGAGAGTGAGATGCCAGCTCCTTTCATTCAGTCAGTAGCTTCAAACATTTCTGGTATATGAATAACATGATGTTTTTCAATGGCAAAAATCAATGAATATTGTAAAAGCACAAACAGTAATTTCTCCGCATTGCAAGGTGCAATTCTGAAATTTTTTGCTTTTTCCTGCTCCTCTTAGCATGATAAAGAAGATTCAAAGAGAGTGAGATGCCAGCTCCTTTCATTCAGTCAGTAGCTTCAATCATTTCTGGACGTTTTTCAATGGCAAAAATCAATGAATATTGTAAATGCACAAACAGTAATTTCTCTGCATTGCAAGGTGCAATTCTGAAATTTTTTGCTTTTTCCTGCTCCTCTTAGCATGATAAAGAAGATTCAAAGAGAGTGAGATGCCAGCTCCTTTCATTCAGTCAGTAGCTTCAATCATTTCTGGTATATGAATAACATGATGTTTTTCAATGGCAAAAATCAATGAATATTGTAAATGCACAAACAGGAATTTCTCCGCATTGCAAGTTGCAATTCTGAAATTTTTTGCTTTTTCCTGCTCCTCTTAGCATGATAAAGAAGATTCAAAGAGAGTGAGATGCCAGCTCCTTTCATTCAGTCAGTAGCTTCAATTATTTCTGGACGTTTTTCAATGGCAAAAATCAATGAATATTGTAAATGCACAAACAGTAATTTCTCCGCATTGCAAGGTGCAATTCTGAAATTTTTTGCTTTTTCCTGCTCCTCTTAGCATGATAAAGAAGATTCAAAGAGAGTGAGATGCCAGCTCCTTTCATTCAGTCAGTTGCTTCAATCATTTCTGGACGTTTTTCAATGGCAAAAATCAGTGAATATTGTAAATGCACAAACAGTAATTTCTCCGCATTGCAAGGTGCAATTCTGAAATTTTTTGCTTTTTCCTGCTCCTCTTTGCATGATAAAGAAGATTCAAAGAGAGTGAGATGCCAGCTCCTTTCATTCAGTCAGTAGCTTCAATCATTTCTGGTATATGAATAACATGATGTTTTTCAATGGCAAAAATCAATGAATATTGTAAATGCACAAACAGTAATTTCTCCGCATTGCAAGGTGCAATTCTGAAATTTTTGGCTTTTTCCTGCTCCTCTTAGCATGATAAAGAAGATTCAAAGAGAGTGAGATGCCAGCTCCTTTCATTCAGTCAGTAGCTTCAATCATTTCTGGATGTTTTTCAATGGCACAAATCAATGAATATTGTAAATGCACAAACAGTAATTTCTCCGCATTGCAAGGTGCAATTCTGAAATTTCTTGCATTTTCCTGCTCCTCTTAGCATGATAAAGAAGATTCAAAGAGAGTGAGATGCCAGCTCCTTTCATTCAGTCAGTAGCTTCAATCATTTCTGGACGTTTTTCAATGGCAAAAATCAATGAATATTGTAAATGCACAAACAGTAATTTCTCCGCATTGCAAGGTGCAATTCTGAAATTTTTTGCTTTTTCCTGCTCCTCTTAGCATGATAAAGAAGATTCAAAGAGAGTGAGATGCCAGCTCCTTTCATTCAGTCAGTAGCTTCAAACATTTCTGGTATATGAATAACATGATGTTTTTCAATGGCAAAAATCAATGAATATTGTAAATGCACAAACAGTAATTTCTCCGCATTGCAAGGTGCAATTCTGAAATTTTTTGCTTTTTCCTGCTCCTCTTAGCATGATAAAGAAGATTCAAAGAGAGTGAGATGCCAGCTCCTTTCATTCAGTCAGTAGCTTCAATCATTTCTGGACGTTTTTCAATGGCAAAAATCAATGAATATTGTAAATGCACAAACAGTAATTTCTCCGCATTGCAAGGTGCAATTCTGAAATTTTTTGCTTTTTCCTGCTCCTCTTAGCATGATAAAGAAGATTCAAAGAGAGTGAGATGCCAGCTTCTTTCACTCAGTCAGTAGCTTCAAACATTTCTGGGATATGAATAACATGATGTTTTTCAATGGCAAAAATCAATGAATATTGTAAATGCACAAACAGTAATTTCTCCGCATTGCAAGGTGCAATTCTGAAATTTTTGGCTTTTTCCTGCTCCTCTTAGCATGATAAAGAAGATTCAAAGAGAGTGAGATGCCAGCTCCTTTCATTCAGTCAGTAGCTTCAATCATTTCTGGATGTTTTTCAATGGCAAAAATCAATGAATATTGTAAATGCACAAACAGTAATTTCTCCGCATTGCAAGGTGCAATTCTGAAATTTCTTGCATTTTCCTGCTCCTCTTAGCATGATAAAGAAGATTCAAAGAGAGTGAGATGCCAGCTCCTTTCATTCAGTCAGTAGCTTCAATCATTTCTGGACGTTTTTCAATGGCAAAAATCAATGAATATTGTAAATGCACAAACAGTAATTTCTCCGCATTGCAAGGTGCAATTCTGAAATTTTTTGCTTTTTCCTGCTCCTCTTAGCATGATAAAGAAGATTCAAAGAGAGTGAGATGCCAGCTCCTTTCATTCAGTCAGTAGCTTCAAACATTTCTGGTATATGAATAACATGATGTTTTTCAATGGCAAAAATCAATGAATATTGTAAATGCACAAACAGTAATTTCTCCGCATTGCAAGGTGCAATTCTGAAATTTTTTGCTTTTTCCTGCTCCTCTTAGCATGATAAAGAAGATTCAAAGAGAGTGAGATGCCAGCTACTTTCATTCAGTCAGTAGCTTCAATCATTTCTGGACGTTTTTCAATGGCAAAAATCAATGAATATTGTAAATGCACAAACAGTAATTTCTCCGCATTGCAAGGTGCAATTCTGAAATTTTTTGCTTTTTTCTGCTCCTCTTAGCATGATAAAGAAGATTCAAAGAGAGTGAGATGCCAGCTCCTTTCATTCAGTCAGTAGCTTCAAACATTTCTGGTATATGAATAACATGATGTTTTTCAATGGCAAAAATCAATGAATATTGTAAATGCACAAACAGTAATTTCTCCGCATTGCAAGGTGCAATTCTGAAATTTTTTGCTTTTTCCTGCTCCTCTTAGCATGATAAAGAAGATTCAAAGAGAGTGAGATGCCAGCTCCTTTCATTCAGTCAGTAGCTTCAATCATTTCTGGACGTTTTTCAATGGCAAAAATCAATGAATATTGTAAATGCACAAACAGTAATTTCTCCGCATTGCAAGGTGCAATTCTGAAATTTTTTGCTTTTTCCTGCTCCTCTTAGCATGATAAAGAAGATTCAAAGAGAGTGAGATGCCAGCTCCTTTCATTCAGTCAGTAGCTTCAATCATTTCTGGACGTTTTTCAATGGCAAAAATCAATGAATATTGTAAATGCACAAACAGTAATTTCTCCGCATTGCAAGGTGCAATTCTGAAATTTTTTGCTTTTTCCTGCTCCTCTTAGCATGATAAAGAAGATTCAAAGAGAGTGAGATGCCAGCTCCTTTCATTCAGTCAGTAGCTTCAATCATTTCTGGTATATGAATAACATGATGTTTTTCAATGTCAAAAATCAATGAATATTGTAAATGCACAAACAGTAATTTCTCCGCATTGCAAGTTGCAATTCTGAAATTTTTTGCTTTTTCCTGCTCCTCTTAGCATGATAAAGAAGATTCAAAGAGAGTGAGATTCCAGCTCCTTTCATTCAGTCAGTAGCTTCAATCATTTCTGGACGTTTTTCAATGGCAAAAATCAATGAATATTGTAAATGCACAAACAGTAATTTCTCCGCATTGCAAGGTGCAATTCTGAAATTTTTTGCTTTTTCCTGCTCCTCTTAGCATGATAAAGAAGATTCAAAGAGAGTGAGATGCCAGCTCCTTTCATTCAGTCAGTAGCTTCAATCATTTCTGGACGTTTTTCAATGGCAAAAATCAATGAATATTGTAAATGCACAAACAGTAATTTCTCCGCATTGCAAGATGCAATTCTGAAATTTTTTGCTTTTTCCTGCTCCTCTTAGCATGATAAAAAAGATTCAAAGAGAGTGAGATGCCAGCTCCTTTCATTCAGTCAGTAGCTTCAATCATTTCTGGACGTTTTTCAATGGCAAAAATCAATGAATATTGTAAATGCACAAACAGTAATTTCTCCGCATTGCAAGGTGCAATTCTGAAATTTTTTGCTTTTTCCTGCTCCTCTTAGCATGATAAAGAAGATTCAAAGAGAGTGAGATGCCAGCTCCTTTCATTCAGTCAGTAGCTTCAATCATTTCTGGTATATGAATAACATGATGTTTTTCAATGGCAAAAATCAATGAATATTGTAAATGCACAAACAGTAATTTCTCCGCATTGCAAGGTGCAATTCTGAAATTTTTTGCTTTTTCCTGCTCCTCTTAGCATGATAAAGAAGATTCAAAGAGAGTGAGATGCCAGCTCCTTTCATTCAGTCAGTAGCTTCAATCATTTCTGGACGTTTTTCAATGGCAAAAATCAATGAATATTGTAAATGCACAAACAGTAATTTCTCCGCATTGCAAGGTGCAATTCTGAAATTTTTTGCTTTTTCCTGCTCCTCTTAGCATGATAAAGAAGATTCAAAGAGAGTGAGATGCCAGCTCCTTTCATTCAGTCAGTAGCTTCAGTCATTTCTGGACGTTTTTCAATGGCAAAAATCAATGAATATTGTAAATGCACAAACAGTAATTTCTCCGCATTGCAAGGTGCAATTCTGAAATTTTTTGCTTTTTCCTGCTCCTCTTAGCATGATAAAGAAGATTCAAAGAGAGTGAGATGCCAGCTCCTTTCATTCAGTCAGTAGCTTCAAACATTTCTGGTATAAACATTTCTGGACGTTTTTCAATGGCAAAAATCAATGAATATTGTAAATGCACAAACAGTAATATCTCCACATTGCAAGGTGCAATTCTGAAATTTTTTGCTTTTTCCTGCTAATCCTAGCATGATAAAGAAGATTCAAATAGAGTGAGATGTCAGCTCCTTTCATTCAGTCAGTAGCTTCAAACATTTCTGGACGTTTTTCAATGGCAAAATTCAATGAATATTGTAAATGCACAAACAGTAATATCTCCACATTGCCAGGTGCAATTCTGAAATTTTTTGCTTTTTCCTGCTAATCCTAGCATGATAAAGAAGATTCAAAGAGAGTGAGATGCCAGCTCCTTTCATTCAGTCAGTAGCTTCAATCATTTCTGGACGTTTTTCAATGGCAAAAATCAGTGAATATTGTAAATGCACAAACAGTAATTTCTCCGCATTGCAAGGTGCAATTCTGAAATTTTTTGCTTTTTCCTGCTCCTCTTAGCATGATAAAGAAGATTCAAAGAGACTGAGATGCCAGCTCCTTTCATTCAGTCAGTAGCTTCAATCATTTCTGGACGTTTTTCAATGGCAAAAATCAATGAATATTGTAAATGCACAAACAGTAATTTCTCCGCATTGCAAGGTGCAATTCTGAAATTTTTTGCTTTTTCCTGCTCCTCTTAGCATGATAAAGAAGATTCAAAGAGAGTGAGATGCCAGCTCCTTTCATTCAGTCAGTAGCTTCAATCATTTCTGGTATATGAATAACATGATGTTTTTCAATGGCAAAAATCAATGAATATTGTAAATGCACAAACAGTAATTTCTCCGCATTGCAAGGTGCAATTCTGAAATTTTTTGCTTTTTCCTGCTCCTCTTAGCATGATAAAGAAGATTCAAAGAGAGTGAGATGCCAGCTCCTTTCATTCAGTCAGTAGCTTCAATCATTTCTGGACGTTTTTCAATGGCAAAAATCAATGAATATTGTAAATGCACAAACAGTAATTTCTCCGCATTGCAAGATGCAATTCTGAAATTTTTTGCTTTTTCCTGCTCCTCTTAGCATGATAAAGAAGATTCAAAGAGAGTGAGATGCCAGCTCCTTTCATTCAGTCAGTAGCTTCAGTCATTTCTGGACGTTTTTCAATGCAAAAATCAATGAATATTGTAAATGCACAAACAGTAATTTCTCCGCATTGCAAGGTGCAATTCTGAAATTTTTTGCTTTTTCCTGCTCCTCAGCATGATAAAGAAGATTCAAAGAGAGTGAGATGCCAGCTCCTTTCATTCAGTCAGTAGCTTCAATCATTTCTGGTATATGAATAACATGATGTTTTTCAATGGCAAAAATCAATGAATATTGTAAATGCACAAACAGTAATTTCTCCGCATTGCAAGGTGCAATTCTGAAATTTTTTGCTTTTTCCTGCTCCTCTTAGCATGATAAAGAAGATTCAAAGAGAGTGAGATGCCAGCTCCTTTCATTCAGTCAGTAGCTTCAATCATTTCTGGATGTTTTTCAATGGCAAAAATCAATGAATATTGTAAATGCACAAACAGTAATTTCTCCGCTTTGCAAGGTGCAATTCTGAAATTTCTTGCATTTTCCTGCTCCTCTTAGCATGATAAAGAAGATTCAAAGAGAATGAGATGCCAGCTCCTTTCATTCAGTCAGTAGCTTCAATCATTTCTGGACGTTTTTCAATGGCAAAAATCAATGAATATTGTAAATGCACAAACAGTAATTTCTCCGCATTGCAAGGTGCAATTCTGAAATTTTTTGCTTTTTCCTGCTCCTCTTAGCATGATAAAGAAGATTCAAAGAGAGTGAGATGCCAGCTCCTTTCATTCAGTCAGTAGCTTCAAACATTTCTGGTATATGAATAACATGATGTTTTTCAATGGCAAAAATCAATGAATATTGTAAATGCACAAACAGTAATTTCTCCGCATTGCAAGGTGCAATTCTGAAATTTTTTGCTTTTTCCTGCTCCTCTTAGCATGATAAAGAAGATTCAAAGAGAGTGAGATGCCAGCTCCTTTCATTCAGTCAGTAGCTTCAATCATTTCTGGACGTTTTTCAATGGCAAAAATCAATGAATATTGTAAATGCACAAACAGTAATTTCTCCGCATTGCAAGGTGCAATTCTGAAATTTTTTGCTTTTTCCTGCTCCTCTTAGCATGATAAAGAAGATTCAAAGAGAGTGAGATGCCAGCTTCTTTCATTCAGTCAGTAGCTTCAAACATTTCTGGGATATGAATAACATGATGTTTTTCAATGGCAAAAATTAATGAATATTGTAAATGCACAAACAGTAATTTCTCCGCATTGCAAGGTGCAATTCTGAAATTTTTTGCTTTTTCCTGCTCCTCTTAGCATGATAAAGAAGATTCAAAGAGAGTGAGATGCCAGCTCCTTTCATTCAGTCAGTAGCTTCAATCATTTCTGGACGTTTTTCAATGGCAAAAATCAATGAATATTGTAAATGCACAAACAGTAATTTCTCCGCATTGCAAGGTGCAATTCTGAAATTTTTTGCTTTTTCCTGCTCCTCTTAGCATGATAAAGAAGATTCAAAGAGAGTGAGATGCCAGCTCCTTTCATTCAGTCAGTAGCTTCAATCATTTCTGGACGTTTTTCAATGGCAAAAATCAATGAATATTGTAAATGCACAAACAGTAATTTCTCCGCATTGCAAGGTGCAATTCTGAAATTTTTTGCTTTTTCCTGCTCCTCTTAGCATGATAAAGAAGATTCAAAGAGAGTGAGATGCCAGCTCCTTTCATTCAGTCAGTAGCTTCAATCATTTCTGGTATATGAATAACATGATGTTTTTCAATGGCAAAAATCAATGAATATTGTAAATGCACAAACAGTAATTTCTCCGCATTGCAAGTTGCAATTCTGAAATTTTTTGCTTTTTCCTGCTCCTCTTAGCATGATAAAGAAGATTCAAAGAGAGTGAGATTCCAGCTCCTTTCATTCAGTCAGTAGCTTCAATCATTTCTGGACGTTTTTCAATGGCAAAAATCAATGAATATTGTAAATGCACAAACAGTAATTTCTCCGCATTGCAAGGTGCAATTCTGAAATTTTTTGCTTTTTCCTGCTCCTCTTAGCATGATAAAGAAGATTCAAAGAGAGTGAGATGCCAGCTCCTTTCATTCAGTCAGTAGCTTCAATCATTTCTGGACGTTTTTCAATGGCAAAAATCAATGAATATTGTAAATGCACAAACAGTAATTTCTCCGCATTGCAAGGTGCAATTCTGAAATTTTTTGCTTTTTCCTGCTCCTCTTAGCATGATAAAGAAGATTCAAAGAGAGTGAGATGCCAGCTCCTTTCATTCAGTCAGTAGCTTCAAACATTTCTGGTATATGAATAACATGATGTTTTTCAATGGCAAAAATCAATGAATATTGTAAATGCACAAACAGTAATTTCTCCGCATTGCAAGGTGCAATTCTGAAATTTTTTGCTTTTTCCTGCTCCTCTTAGCATGATAAAGAAGATTCAAAGAGAGTGAGATGCCAGCTCCTTTCATTCAGTCAGTAGCTTCAATCATTTCTGGACGTTTTTCAATGGCAAAAATCAATGAATATTGTAAATGCACAAACAGTAATTTCTCCGCATTGCAAGGTGCAATTCTGAAATTTTTTGCTTTTTCCTGCTCCTCTTAGCATGATAAAGAAGATTGAAAGAGAGTGAGATGCCAGCTTCTTTCATTCAGTCAGTAGCTTCAAACATTTCTGGGATATGAATAACATGATGTTTTTCAATGGCAAAAATTAATGAATATTGTAAATGCACAAACAGTAATTTCTCCGCATTGCAAGGTGCAATTCTGAAATTTTTTGCTTTTTCCTGCTCCTCTTAGCATGATAAAGAAGATTCAAAGAGAGTGAGATGCCAGCTCCTTTCATTCAGTCAGTAGCTTCAATCATTTCTGGACGTTTTTCAATGGCAAAAATCAATGAATATTGTAAATGCACAAACAGTAATTTCTCCGCATTGCAAGGTGCAATTCTGAAATTTTTTGCTTTTTCCTGCTCCTCTTAGCATGATAAAGAAGATTCAAAGAGAGTGAGATGCCAGCTCCTTTCATTCAGTCAGTAGCTTCAATCATTTCTGGACGTTTTTCAATGGCAAAAATCAATGAATATTGTAAATGCACAAACAGTAATTTCTCCGCATTGCAAGGTGCAATTCTGAAATTTTTTGCTTTTTCCTGCTCCTCTTAGCATGATAAAGAAGATTCAAAGAGAGTGAGATGCCAGCTTCTTTCATTCAGTCAGTAGCTTCAAACATTTCTGGGATATGAATAACATGATGTTTTTCAATGGCAAAAATCAATGAATATTGTAAATGCACAAACAGTAATTTCTCCGCATTGCAAGGTGCAATTCTGAAATTTTTGGCTTTTTCCTGCTCCTCTTAGCATGATAAAGAAGATTCAAAGAGAGTGAGATGCCAGCTCCTTTCATTCAGTCAGTAGCTTCAATCATTTCTGGATGTTTTTCAATGGCAAAAATCAATGAATATTGTAAATGCACAAACAGTAATTTCTCCGCATTGCAAGGTGCAATTCTGAAATTTCTTGCATTTTCCTGCTCCTCTTAGCATGATAAAGAAGATTCAAAGAGAGTGAGATGCCAGCTCCTTTCATTCAGTCAGTAGCTTCAATCATTTCTGGACGTTTTTCAATGGCAAAAATCAATGAATATTGTAAATGCACAAACAGTAATTTCTCCGCATTGCAAGGTGCAATTCTGAAATTTTTTGCTTTTTCCTGCTCCTCTTAGCATGATAAAGAAGATTCAAAGAGAGTGAGATGCCAGCTCCTTTCATTCAGTCAGTAGCTTCAAACATTTCTGGTATATGAATAACATGATGTTTTTCAATGGCAAAAATCAATGAATATTGTAAATGCACAAACAGTAATTTCTCCGCATTGCAAGGTGCAATTCTGAAATTTTTTGCTTTTTCCTGCTCCTCTTAGCATGATAAAGAAGATTCAAAGAGAGTGAGATGCCAGCTACTTTCATTCAGTCAGTAGCTTCAATCATTTCTGGACGTTTTTCAATGGCAAAAATCAATGAATATTGTAAATGCACAAACAGTAATTTCTCCGCATTGCAAGGTGCAATTCTGAAATTTTTTGCTTTTTTCTGCTCCTCTTAGCATGATAAAGAAGATTCAAAGAGAGTGAGATGCCAGCTCCTTTCATTCAGTCAGTAGCTTCAAACATTTCTGGTATATGAATAACATGATGTTTTTCAATGGCAAAAATCAATGAATATTGTAAATGCACAAACAGTAATTTCTCCGCATTGCAAGGTGCAATTCTGAAATTTTTTGCTTTTTCCTGCTCCTCTTAGCATGATAAAGAAGATTCAAAGAGAGTGAGATGCCAGCTCCTTTCATTCAGTCAGTAGCTTCAATCATTTCTGGACGTTTTTCAATGGCAAAAATCAATGAATATTGTAAATGCACAAACAGTAATTTCTCCGCATTGCAAGGTGCAATTCTGAAATTTTTTGCTTTTTCCTGCTCCTCTTAGCATGATAAAGAAGATTCAAAGAGAGTGAGATGCCAGCTCCTTTCATTCAGTCAGTAGCTTCAATCATTTCTGGACGTTTTTCAATGGCAAAAATCAATGAATATTGTAAATGCACAAACAGTAATTTCTCCGCATTGCAAGGTGCAATTCTGAAATTTTTTGCTTTTTCCTGCTCCTCTTAGCATGATAAAGAAGATTCAAAGAGAGTGAGATGCCAGCTCCTTTCATTCAGTCAGTAGCTTCAATCATTTCTGGTATATGAATAACATGATGTTTTTCAATGTCAAAAATCAATGAATATTGTAAATGCACAAACAGTAATTTCTCCGCATTGCAAGTTGCAATTCTGAAATTTTTTGCTTTTTCCTGCTCCTCTTAGCATGATAAAGAAGATTCAAAGAGAGTGAGATTCCAGCTCCTTTCATTCAGTCAGTAGCTTCAATCATTTCTGGACGTTTTTCAATGGCAAAAATCAATGAATATTGTAAATGCACAAACAGTAATTTCTCCGCATTGCAAGGTGCAATTCTGAAATTTTTTGCTTTTTCCTGCTCCTCTTAGCATGATAAAGAAGATTCAAAGAGAGTGAGATGCCAGCTCCTTTCATTCAGTCAGTAGCTTCAATCATTTCTGGACGTTTTTCAATGGCAAAAATCAATGAATATTGTAAATGCACAAACAGTAATTTCTCCGCATTGCAAGATGCAATTCTGAAATTTTTTGCTTTTTCCTGCTCCTCTTAGCATGATAAAAAAGATTCAAAGAGAGTGAGATGCCAGCTCCTTTCATTCAGTCAGTAGCTTCAATCATTTCTGGACGTTTTTCAATGGCAAAAATCAATGAATATTGTAAATGCACAAACAGTAATTTCTCCGCATTGCAAGGTGCAATTCTGAAATTTTTTGCTTTTTCCTGCTCCTCTTAGCATGATAAAGAAGATTCAAAGAGAGTGAGATGCCAGCTCCTTTCATTCAGTCAGTAGCTTCAATCATTTCTGGTATATGAATAACATGATGTTTTTCAATGGCAAAAATCAATGAATATTGTAAATGCACAAACAGTAATTTCTCCGCATTGCAAGGTGCAATTCTGAAATTTTTTGCTTTTTCCTGCTCCTCTTAGCATGATAAAGAAGATTCAAAGAGAGTGAGATGCCAGCTCCTTTCATTCAGTCAGTAGCTTCAATCATTTCTGGACGTTTTTCAATGGCAAAAATCAATGAATATTGTAAATGCACAAACAGTAATTTCTCCGCATTGCAAGGTGCAATTCTGAAATTTTTTGCTTTTTCCTGCTCCTCTTAGCATGATAAAGAAGATTCAAAGAGAGTGAGATGCCAGCTCCTTTCATTCAGTCAGTAGCTTCAGTCATTTCTGGACGTTTTTCAATGGCAAAAATCAATGAATATTGTAAATGCACAAACAGTAATTTCTCCGCATTGCAAGGTGCAATTCTGAAATTTTTTGCTTTTTCCTGCTCCTCTTAGCATGATAAAGAAGATTCAAAGAGAGTGAGATGCCAGCTCCTTTCATTCAGTCAGTAGCTTCAAACATTTCTGGTATAAACATTTCTGGACGTTTTTCAATGGCAAAAATCAATGAATATTGTAAATGCACAAACAGTAATATCTCCACATTGCAAGGTGCAATTCTGAAATTTTTTGCTTTTTCCTGCTAATCCTAGCATGATAAAGAAGATTCAAATAGAGTGAGATGCCAGCTCCTTTCATTCAGTCAGTAGCTTCAAACATTTCTGGACGTTTTTCAATGGCAAAATTCAATGAATATTGTAAATGCACAAACAGTAATATCTCCACATTGCCAGGTGCAATTCTGAAATTTTTTGCTTTTTCCTGCTAATCCTAGCATGATAAAGAAGATTCAAAGAGAGTGAGATGCCAGCTCCTTTCATTCAGTCAGTAGCTTCAATCATTTCTGGACGTTTTTCAATGGCAAAAATCAGTGAATATTGTAAATGCACAAACAGTAATTTCTCCGCATTGCAAGGTGCAATTCTGAAATTTTTTGCTTTTTCCTGCTCCTCTTAGCATGATAAAGAAGATTCAAAGAGACTGAGATGCCAGCTCCTTTCATTCAGTCAGTAGCTTCAATCATTTCTGGACGTTTTTCAATGGCAAAAATCAATGAATATTGTAAATGCACAAACAGTAATTTCTCCGCATTGCAAGGTGCAATTCTGAAATTTTTTGCTTTTTCCTGCTCCTCTTAGCATGATAAAGAAGATTCAAAGAGAGTGAGATGCCAGCTCCTTTCATTCAGTCAGTAGCTTCAATCATTTCTGGTATATGAATAACATGATGTTTTTCAATGGCAAAAATCAATGAATATTGTAAATGCACAAACAGTAATTTCTCCGCATTGCAAGGTGCAATTCTGAAATTTTTTGCTTTTTCCTGCTCCTCTTAGCATGATAAAGAAGATTCAAAGAGAGTGAGATGCCAGCTCCTTTCATTCAGTCAGTAGCTTCAATCATTTCTGGACGTTTTTCAATGGCAAAAATCAATGAATATTGTAAATGCACAAACAGTAATTTCTCCGCATTGCAAGATGCAATTCTGAAATTTTTTGCTTTTTCCTGCTCCTCTTAGCATGATAAAGAAGATTCAAAGAGAGTGAGATGCCAGCTCCTTTCATTCAGTCAGTAGCTTCAGTCATTTCTGGACGTTTTTCAATGCAAAAATCAATGAATATTGTAAATGCACAAACAGTAATTTCTCCGCATTGCAAGGTGCAATTCTGAAATTTTTTGCTTTTTCCTGCTCCTCAGCATGATAAAGAAGATTCAAAGAGAGTGAGATGCCAGCTCCTTTCATTCAGTCAGTAGCTTCAATCATTTCTGGTATATGAATAACATGATGTTTTTCAATGGCAAAAATCAATGAATATTGTAAATGCACAAACAGTAATTTCTCCGCATTGCAAGGTGCAATTCTGAAATTTTTTGCTTTTTCCTGCTCCTCTTAGCATGATAAAGAAGATTCAAAGAGAGTGAGATGCCAGCTCCTTTCATTCAGTCAGTAGCTTCAATCATTTCTGGATGTTTTTCAATGGCAAAAATCAATGAATATTGTAAATGCACAAACAGTAATTTCTCCGCTTTGCAAGGTGCAATTCTGAAATTTCTTGCATTTTCCTGCTCCTCTTAGCATGATAAAGAAGATTCAAAGAGAATGAGATGCCAGCTCCTTTCATTCAGTCAGTAGCTTCAATCATTTCTGGACGTTTTTCAATGGCAAAAATCAATGAATATTGTAAATGCACAAACAGTAATTTCTCCGCATTGCAAGGTGCAATTCTGAAATTTTTTGCTTTTTCCTGCTCCTCTTAGCATGATAAAGAAGATTCAAAGAGAGTGAGATGCCAGCTCCTTTCATTCAGTCAGTAGCTTCAAACATTTCTGGTATATGAATAACATGATGTTTTTCAATGGCAAAAATCAATGAATATTGTAAATGCACAAACAGTAATTTCTCCGCATTGCAAGGTGCAATTCTGAAATTTTTTGCTTTTTCCTGCTCCTCTTAGCATGATAAAGAAGATTCAAAGAGAGTGAGATGCCAGCTCCTTTCATTCAGTCAGTAGCTTCAATCATTTCTGGACGTTTTTCAATGGCAAAAATCAATGAATATTGTAAATGCACAAACAGTAATTTCTCCGCATTGCAAGGTGCAATTCTGAAATTTTTTGCTTTTTCCTGCTCCTCTTAGCATGATAAAGAAGATTCAAAGAGAGTGAGATGCCAGCTTCTTTCATTCAGTCAGTAGCTTCAAACATTTCTGGGATATGAATAACATGATGTTTTTCAATGGCAAAAATTAATGAATATTGTAAATGCACAAACAGTAATTTCTCCGCATTGCAAGGTGCAATTCTGAAATTTTTTGCTTTTTCCTGCTCCTCTTAGCATGATAAAGAAGATTCAAAGAGAGTGAGATGCCAGCTCCTTTCATTCAGTCAGTAGCTTCAATCATTTCTGGACGTTTTTCAATGGCAAAAATCAATGAATATTGTAAATGCACAAACAGTAATTTCTCCGCATTGCAAGGTGCAATTCTGAAATTTTTTGCTTTTTCCTGCTCCTCTTAGCATGATAAAGAAGATTCAAAGAGAGTGAGATGCCAGCTCCTTTCATTCAGTCAGTAGCTTCAATCATTTCTGGACGTTTTTCAATGGCAAAAATCAATGAATATTGTAAATGCACAAACAGTAATTTCTCCGCATTGCAAGGTGCAATTCTGAAATTTTTTGCTTTTTCCTGCTCCTCTTAGCATGATAAAGAAGATTCAAAGAGAGTGAGATGCCAGCTCCTTTCATTCAGTCAGTAGCTTCAATCATTTCTGGTATATGAATAACATGATGTTTTTCAATGGCAAAAATCAATGAATATTGTAAATGCACAAACAGTAATTTCTCCGCATTGCAAGTTGCAATTCTGAAATTTTTTGCTTTTTCCTGCTCCTCTTAGCATGATAAAGAAGATTCAAAGAGAGTGAGATTCCAGCTCCTTTCATTCAGTCAGTAGCTTCAATCATTTCTGGACGTTTTTCAATGGCAAAAATCAATGAATATTGTAAATGCACAAACAGTAATTTCTCCGCATTGCAAGGTGCAATTCTGAAATTTTTTGCTTTTTCCTGCTCCTCTTAGCATGATAAAGAAGATTCAAAGAGAGTGAGATGCCAGCTCCTTTCATTCAGTCAGTAGCTTCAATCATTTCTGGACGTTTTTCAATGGCAAAAATCAATGAATATTGTAAATGCACAAACAGTAATTTCTCCGCATTGCAAGATGCAATTCTGAAATTTTTTGCTTTTTCCTGCTCCTCTTAGCATGATAAAGAAGATTCAAAGAGAGTGAGATGCCAGCTCCTTTCATTCAGTCAGTAGCTTCAATCATTTCTGGACGTTTTTCAATGGCAAAAATCAATGAATATTGTAAATGCACAAACAGTAATTTCTCCGCATTGCAAGGTGCAATTCTGAAATTTTTTGCTTTTTCCTGCTCCTCTTAGCATGATAAAGAAGATTCAAAGAGAGTGAGATGCCAGCTCCTTTCATTCAGTCAGTAGCTTCAATCATTTCTGGTATATGAATAACATGATGTTTTTCAATGGCAAAAATCAATGAATATTGTAAATGCACAAACAGTAATTTCTCCGCATTGCAAGGTGCAATTCTGAAATTTTTTGCTTTTTCCTGCTCCTCTTAGCATGATAAAGAAGATTCAAAGAGAGTGAGATGCCAGCTCCTTTCATTCAGTCAGTAGCTTCAATCATTTCTGGACGTTTTTCAATGGCAAAAATCAATGAATATTGTAAATGCACAAACTGTAATTTCTCCGCATTGCAAGGTGCAATTCTGAAATTTTTTGCTTTTTCCTGCTCCTCTTAGCATGATAAAGAAGATTCAAAGAGAGTGAGATGCCAGCTCCTTTCATTCAGTCAGTAGCTTCAGTCATTTCTGGACGTTTTTCAATGGCAAAAATCAATGAATATTGTAAATGCACAAACAGTAATTTCTCCGCATTGCAAGGTGCAATTCTGAAATTTTTTGCTTTTTCCTGCTCCTCTTAGCATGATAAAGAAGATTCAAAGAGAGTGAGATGCCAGCTCCTTTCATTCAGTCAGTAGCTTCAATCATTTCTGGTATATGAATAACATGATGTTTTTCAATGGCAAAAATCAATGAATATTGTAAATGCACAAACAGTAATTTCTCCGCATTGCAAGGTGCAATTCTGAAATTTTTTGCTTTTTCCTGCTCCTCTTAGCATGATAAAGAAGATTCAAAGAGAGTGAGATGCCAGCTCCTTTCATTCAGTCAGTAGCTTCAATCATTTCTGGACGTTTTTCAATGGCAAAAATCAATGAATATTGTAAATGCACAAACAGTAACTTCTCCGCATTGCAAGGTGCAATTCTGAAATTTTTTGCTTTTTCCTGCTCCTCTTAGCATGATAAAGAAGATTCAAAGAGAGTGAGATGCCAGCTCCTTTCATTCAGTCAGTAGCTTCAATCATTTCTGGTATATGAATAACATGATGTTTTTCAATGGCAAAAATCAATGAATATTGTAAATGCACAAACAGTAATTTCTCCGCATTGCAAGTTGCAATTCTGAAATTTTTTGCTTTTTCCTGCTCCTCTTAGCATGATAAAGAAGATTCAAAGAGAGTGAGATTCCAGCTCCTTTCATTCAGTCAGTAGCTTCAATCATTTCTGGACGTTTTTCAATGGCAAAAATCAATGAATATTGTAAATGCACAAACAGTAATTTCTCCGCATTGCAAGGTGCAATTCTGAAATTTTTTGCTTTTTCCTGCTCCTCTTAGCATGATAAAGAAGATTCAAAGAGAGTGAGATGCCAGCTCCTTTCATTCAGCAGTAGCTTCAATCATTTCTGGACGTTTTTCAATGGCAAAAATCAATGAATATTGTAAATGCACAAACAGTAATTTCTCCGCATTGCAAGATGCAATTCTGAAATTTTTTGCTTTTTCCTGCTCCTCTTAGCATGATAAAGAAGATTCAAAGAGAGTGAGATGCCAGCTCCTTTCATTCAGTCAGTAGCTTCAATCATTTCTGGACGTTTTTCAATGGCAAAAATCAATGAATATTGTAAATGCACAAACAGTAATTTCTCCGCATTGCAAGGTGCAATTCTGAAATTTTTTGCTTTTTCCTGCTCCTCTTAGCATGATAAAGAAGATTCAAAGAGAGTGAGATGCCAGCTCCTTTCATTCAGTCAGTAGCTTCAATCATTTCTGGTATATGAATAACATGATGTTTTTCAATGGCAAAAATCAATGAATATTGTAAATGCACAAACAGTAATTTCTCCGCATTGCAAGGTGCAATTCTGAAATTTTTTGCTTTTTCCTGCTCCTCTTAGCATGATAAAGAAGATTCAAAGAGAGTGAGATGCCAGCTCCTTTCATTCAGTCAGTAGCTTCAATCATTTCTGGACGTTTTTCAATGGCAAAAATCAATGAATATTGTAAATGCACAAACAGTAATTTCTCCGCATTGCAAGGTGCAATTCTGAAATTTTTTGCTTTTTCCTGCTCCTCTTAGCATGATAAAGAAGATTCAAAGAGAGTGAGATGCCAGCTCCTTTCATTCAGTCAGTAGCTTCAGTCATTTCTGGACGTTTTTCAATGGCAAAAATCAATGAATATTGTAAATGCACAAACAGTAATTTCTCCGCATTGCAAGGTGCAATTCTGAAATTTTTTGCTTTTTCCTGCTCCTCTTAGCATGATAAAGAAGATTCAAAGAGAGTGAGATGCCAGCTCCTTTCATTCAGTCAGTAGCTTCAATCATTTCTGGTATATGAATAACATGATGTTTTTCAATGGCAAAAATCAATGAATATTGTAAATGCACAAACAGTAATTTCTCCGCATTGCAAGGTGCAATTCTGAAATTTTTTGCTTTTTCCTGCTCCTCTTAGCATGATAAAGAAGATTCAAAGAGAGTGAGATGCCAGCTCCTTTCATTCAGTCAGTAGCTTCAATCATTTCTGGACGTTTTTCAATGGCAAAAATCAATGAATATTGTAAATGCACAAACAGTAACTTCTCCGCATTGCAAGGTGCAATTCTGAAATTTTTTGCTTTTTCCTGCTCCTCTTAGCATGATAAAGAAGATTCAAAGAGAGTGAGATGCCAGCTCCTTTCATTCAGTCAGTAGCTTCAATCATTTCTGGTATATGAATAACATGATGTTTTTCAATGGCAAAAATCAATGAATATTGTAAATGCACAAACAGTAATTTCTCCGCATTGCAAGTTGCAATTCTGAAATTTTTTGCTTTTTCCTGCTCCTCTTAGCATGATAAAGAAGATTCAAAGAGAGTGAGATTCCAGCTCCTTTCATTCAGTCAGTAGCTTCAATCATTTCTGGACGTTTTTCAATGGCAAAAATCAATGAATATTGTAAATGCACAAACAGTAATTTCTCCGCATTGCAAGGTGCAATTCTGAAATTTTTTGCTTTTTCCTGCTCCTCTTAGCATGATAAAGAAGATTCAAAGAGAGTGAGATGCCAGCTCCTTTCATTCAGCAGTAGCTTCAATCATTTCTGGACGTTTTTCAATGGCAAAAATCAATGAATATTGTAAATGCACAAACAGTAATTTCTCCGCATTGCAAGATGCAATTCTGAAATTTTTTGCTTTTTCCTGCTCCTCTTAGCATGATAAAGAAGATTCAAAGAGAGTGAGATGCCAGCTCCTTTCATTCAGTCAGTAGCTTCAATCATTTCTGGACGTTTTTCAATGGCAAAAATCAATGAATATTGTAAATGCACAAACAGTAATTTCTCCGCATTGCAAGGTGCAATTCTGAAATTTTTTGCTTTTTCCTGCTCCTCTTAGCATGATAAAGAAGATTCAAAGAGAGTGAGATGCCAGCTCCTTTCATTCAGTCAGTAGCTTCAATCATTTCTGGTATATGAATAACATGATGTTTTTCAATGGCAAAAATCAATGAATATTGTAAATGCACAAACAGTAATTTCTCCGCATTGCAAGGTGCAATTCTGAAATTTTTTGCTTTTTCCTGCTCCTCTTAGCATGATAAAGAAGATTCAAAGAGAGTGAGATGCCAGCTCCTTTCATTCAGTCAGTAGCTTCAATCATTTCTGGACGTTTTTCAATGGCAAAAATCAATGAATATTGTAAATGCACAAACAGTAATTTCTCCGCATTGCAAGGTGCAATTCTGAAATTTTTTGCTTTTTCCTGCTCCTCTTAGCATGATAAAGAAGATTCAAAGAGAGTGAGATGCCAGCTCCTTTCATTCAGTCAGTAGCTTCAGTCATTTCTGGACGTTTTTCAATGGCAAAAATCAATGAATATTGTAAATGCACAAACAGTAATTTCTCCGCATTGCAAGGTGCAATTCTGAAATTTTTTGCTTTTTCCTGCTCCTCTTAGCATGATAAAGAAGATTCAAAGAGAGTGAGATGCCAGCTCCTTTCATTCAGTCAGTAGCTTCAAACATTTCTGGTTTAAACATTTCTGGACGTTTTTCAATGGCAAAAATCAATGAATATTGTAAATGCACAAACAGTAATATCTCCACATTGCAAGGTGCAATTCTGAAATTTTTTGCTTTTTCCTGCTAATCCTAGCATGATAAAGAAGATTCAAATAGAGTGAGATGCCAGCTCCTTTCATTCAGTAAGTAGCTTCAAACATTTCTGGACGTTTTTCAATGGCAAAATTCAATGAATATTGTAAATGCACAAACAGTAATATCTCCACATTGCCAGGTGCAATTCTGAAATTTTTTGCTTTTTCCTGCTAATCCTAGCATGATAAAGAAGATTCAAAGAGAGTGAGATGCCAGCTCCTTTCATTCAGTCAGTAGCTTCAATCATTTCTGGACGTTTTTCAATGGCAAAAATCAATGAATATTGTAAATGCACAAACAGTAATTTCTCCGCATTGCAAGGTGCAATTCTGAAATTTTTTGCTTTTTCCTGCTCCTCTTAGCATGATAAAGAAGATTCAAAGAGAGTGAGATGCCAGCTCCTTTCATTCAGTCAGTAGCTTCAATCATTTCTGGACGTTTTTCAATGGCAAAAATCAATGAATATTGTAAATGCACAAACAGTAATTTCTCCGCATTGCAAGGTGCAATTCTGAAATTTTTTGCTTTTTCCTGCTCCTCTTAGCATGATAAAGAAGATTCAAAGAGAGTGAGATGCCAGCTCCTTTCATTCAGTCAGTAGCTTCAATCATTTCTGGTATATGAATAACATGATGTTTTTCAATGGCAAAAATCAATGAATATTGTAAATGCACAAACAGTAATTTCTCCGCATTGCAAGGTGCAATTCTGAAATTTTTTGCTTTTTCCTGCTCCTCTTAGCATGATAAAGAAGATTCAAAGAGAGTGAGATGCCAGCTCCTTTCATTCAGTCAGTAGCTTCAATCATTTCTGGACGTTTTTCAATGGCAAAAATCAATGAATATTGTAAATGCACAAACAGTAATTTCTCCGCATTGCAAGATGCAATTCTGAAATTTTTTGGTTTTTCCTGCTCCTCTTAGCATGATAAAGAAGATTCAAAGAGAGTGAGATGCCAGCTCCTTTCATTCAGTCAGTAGCTTCAGTCATTTCTGGACGTTTTTCAATGGCAAAAATCAATGAATATTGTAAATGCACAAACAGTAATTTCTCCGCATTGCAAGGTGCAATTCTGAAATTTTTTGCTTTTTCCTGCTCCTCTTAGCATGATAAAGAAGATTCAAAGAGAGTGAGATGCCAGCTCCTTTCTTTCAGTTAGTAGCTTCAAACATTTCTGGTATAAACATTTCTGGACGTTTTTCAATGGCAAAAATCAATGAATATTGTAAATGCACAAACAGTAATATCTCCACATTGCAAGGTGCAATGCTGAAATTTTTTGCTTTTTCCTGCTAATCCTAGCATGATCAAGAAGATTCAAATAGAGTGAGATGCCAGCTCCTTTCATTCAGTCAGTAGCTTCAAACATTTCTGGACGTTTTTCATTGGCAAAAATCAATGAATATTGTAAATGCACAAACAGTAATATCTCCACATTGCAAGGTGCAATTCTGAAATTTTTTGCTTTTTCCTGCTAATCCTAGCATGATAAAGAAGATTCAAAGAGAGTGAGATGTCAGCTCCTTTCATTCAGTCAGTAGCTTCAAACATTTCTGGTATATGAATAACATGATGTTTTTCAATGGCAAAAATCAATGAATATTGTAAATGCACAAACAGTAATATCTCCACATTGCAAGGTGCAATTCTGAAATTTTTTGCTTTTTCCTGCTAATCCTAGCATGATAAAGAAGATTCAAAGAGAGTGAGATGCCAGCTCCTTTCATTCAGTCAGTAGCTTCAAACATTTCTGGACGTTTTTCAATGGCAAAAATCAATGAATATTGTAAATGCACAAACAGTAATATCTCCACATTGCAAGGTGCAATTCTGAAATTTTTTGCTTTTTCCTGCTACTCCTAGCATGATAAAGAAGATTCAAAGAGAGTGAGATGCCAGCTCCTTTCATTCAGTCAGTAGCTTCAATCATTTCTGGACGTTTTTCAATGGCAAAAATCAATGAATATTGTAAATGCACAAACAGTAATTTCTCCGCATTGCAAGGTGCAATTCTGATTTTTTTTGCTTTTTCCTGCTCCTCTTAGCATGGTAAAGAAGATTCAAAGAGAGTGAGATGCCAGCTCCTTTCATTCAGTCAGTAGCTTCAGTCATTTCTGGACGTTTTTCAATGGCAAAAATCAATGAATATTGTAAATGCACAAAAAGTAATTTCTCCGCATTGCAAGGTGCAATTCTGAAATTTTTTGCTTTTTCCTGCTCCTCTTAGCATGATAAAGAAGATTCAAAGAGAGTGAGATGCCAGCTCTTTCATTCAGTCAGTAGCTTCAAAAATTTCTGGTATAAACATTTCTGGACGTTTTTCAATGGCAAAAATCAATGAATATTGTAAATGCACAAACAGTAATATCTCCACATTGCAAGGTGCAATTCTGAAATTTTTTGCTTTTTCCTGCTAATCCTAGCATGATAAAGAAGATTCAAATAGAGTGAGATGCCAGCTCCTTTCATTCAGTCAGTAGCTTCAAACATTTCTGGACGTTTTTCAATGGCAAAATTCAATGAATATTGTAAATGCACAAACAGTAATATCTCCACATTGCAAGGTGCAATTCTGAAATTTTTTGCTTTTTCCTGCTAATCCTAGCATGATAAAGAAGATTCAAAGAGAGTGAGATGCCAGCTCCTTTCATTCAGTCAGTAGCTTCAATCATTTCTGGACGTTTTTCAATGGCAAAAATCAATGAATATTGTAAATGCACAAACAGTAATTTCTCCGCATTGCAAGGTGCAATTCTGAAATTTTTTGCTTTTTCCTGCTCCTCTTAGCATGATAAAGAAGATTCAAAGAGAGTGAGATGCCAGCTCCTTTCATTCAGTCAGTAGCTTCAATCATTTCTGGATGTTTTTCAATGGCAAAAATCAATGAATATTGTAAATGCACAAACAGTAATTTCTCCGCATTGCAAGGTGCAATTCTGAAATTTTTTGCTTTTTCCTGCTCCTCTTAGCATGATAAAGAAGATTCAAAGAGAGTGAGATGCCAGCTCCTTTCATTCAGTCAGTAGCTTCAATCATTTCTGGTATATGAATAACATGATGTTTTTCAATGGCAAAAATCAATGAATATTGTAAATGCACAAACAGTAATTTCTCCGCATTGCAAGGTGCAATTCTGAAATTTTTTGCTTTTTCCTGCTCCTCTTAGCATGATAAAGAAGATTCAAAGAGAGTGAGATGCCAGCTCCTTTCATTCAGTCAGTAGCTTCAATCATTTCTGGACGTTTTTCAATGGCAAAAATCAATGAATATTGTAAATGCACAAACAGTAATTTCTCCGCATTGCAAGATGCAATTCTGAAATTTTTTGGTTTTTCCTGCTCCTCTTAGCATGATAAAGAAGATTCAAAGAGAGTGAGATGCCAGCTCCTTTCATTCAGTCAGTAGCTTCAGTCATTTCTGGACGTTTTTCAATGGCAAAAATCAATGAATATTGTAAATGCACAAACAGTAATTTCTCCGCATTGCAAGGTGCAATTCTGAAATTTTTTGCTTTTTCCTGCTCCTCTTAGCATGATAAAGAAGATTCAAAGAGAGTGAGATGCCAGCTCCTTTCTTTCAGTCAGTAGCTTCAAACATTTCTGGTATAAACATTTCTGGACGTTTTTCAATGGCAAAAATCAATGAATATTGTAAATGCACAAACAGTAATATCTCCACATTGCAAGGTGCAATGCTGAAATTTTTTGCTTTTTCCTGCTAATCCTAGCATGATCAAGAAGATTCAAATAGAGTGAGATGCCAGCTCCTTTCATTCAGTCAGTAGCTTCAAACATTTCTGGACGTTTTTCATTGGCAAAAATCAATGAATATTGTAAATGCACAAACAGGAATATCTCCACATTGCAAGGTGCAATTCTGAAATTTTTTGCTTTTTCCTGCTAATCCTAGCATGATAAAGAAGATTCAAAGAGAGTGAGATGTCAGCTCCTTTCATTCAGTCAGTAGCTTCAAACATTTCTGGTATATGAATAACATGATGTTTTTCAATGGCAAAAATCAATGAATATTGTAAATGCACAAACAGTAATATCTCCACATTGCAAGGTGCAATTCTGAAATTTTTTGCTTTTTCCTGCTAATCCTAGCATGATAAAGAAGATTCAAAGAGAGTGAGATGCCAGCTCCTTTCATTCAGTCAGTAGCTTCAAACATTTCTGGACGTTTTTCAATGGCAAAAATCAATGAATATTGTAAATGCACAAACAGTAATATCTCCACATTGCAAGGTGCAATTCTGAAATTTTTTGCTTTTTCCTGCTACTCCTAGCATGATAAAGAAGATTCAAAGAGAGTGAGATGCCAGCTCCTTTCATTCAGTCAGTAGCTTCAATCATTTCTGGACGTTTTTCAATGGCAAAAATCAATGAATATTGTAAATGCACAAACAGTAATTTCTCCGCATTGCAAGGTGCAATTCTGAATTTTTTTGCTTTTTCCTGCTCCTCTTAGCATGGTAAAGAAGATTCAAAGAGAGTGAGATGCCAGCTCCTTTCATTCAGTCAGTAGCTTCAGTCATTTCTGGACGTTTTTCAATGGCAAAAATCAATGAATATTGTAAATGCACAAAAAGTAATTTCTCCGCATTGCAAGGTGCAATTCTGAAATTTTTTGCTTTTTCCTGCTCCTCTTAGCATGATAAAGAAGATTCAAAGAGAGTGAGATGCCAGCTCCTTTCATTCAGTCAGTAGCTTCAAACATTTCTGGTATAAACATTTCTGGACGTTTTTCAATGGCAAAAATCAATGAATATTGTAAATGCACAAACAGTAATATCTCCACATTGCAAGGTGCAATTCTGAAATTTTTTGCTTTTTCCTGCTAATCCTAGCATGATAAAGAAGATTCAAATAGAGTGAGATGCCAGCTCCTTTCATTCAGTCAGTAGCTTCAAACATTTCTGGACGTTTTTCAATGGCAAAATTCAATGAATATTGTAAATGCACAAACAGTAATATCTCCACATTGCAAGGTGCAATTCTGAAATTTTTTGCTTTTTCCTGCTAATCCTAGCATGATAAAGAAGATTCAAAGAGAGTGAGATGCCAGCTCCTTTCATTCAGTCAGTAGCTTCAATCATTTCTGGACGTTTTTCAATGGCAAAAATCAATGAATATTGTAAATGCACAAACAGTAATTTCTCCGCATTGCAAGGTGCAATTCTGAAATTTTTTGCTTTTTCCTGCTCCTCTTAGCATGATAAAGAAGATTCAAAGAGAGTGAGATGCCAGCTCCTTTCATTCAGTCAGTAGCTTCAATCATTTCTGGATGTTTTTCAATGGCAAAAATCAATGAATATTGTAAATGCACAAACAGTAATTTCTCCGCATTGCAAGGTGCAATTCTGAAATTTTTTGCTTTTTCCTGCTCCTCTTAGCATGATAAAGAAGATTCAAAGAGAGTGAGATGCCAGCTCCTTTCATTCAGTCAGTAGCTTCAATCATTTCTGGTATATGAATAACATGATGTTTTTCAATGGCAAAAATCAATGAATATTGTAAATGCACAAACAGTAATTTCTCCGCATTGCAAGGTGCAATTCTGAAATTTTTTGCTTTTTCCTGCTCCTCTTAGCATGATAAAGAAGATTCAAAGAGAGTGAGATGCCAGCTCCTTTCATTCAGTCAGTAGCTTCAATCATTTCTGGACGTTTTTCAATGGCAAAAATCAATGAATATTGTAAATGCACAAACAGTAATTTCTCCGCATTGCAAGATGCAATTCTGAAATTTTTTGCTTTTTCCTGCTCCTCTTAGCATGATAAAGAAGATTCAAAGAGAGTGAGATGCCAGCTCCTTTCATTCAGTCAGTAGCTTCAGTCATTTCTGGACGTTTTTCAATGGCAAAAATCAATGAATATTGTAAATGCACAAACAGTAATTTCTCCGCATTGCAAAGTGCAATTCTGAAATTTTTTGCTTTTTCCTGCTCCTCTTAGCATGATAAAGAAGATTCAAAGAGAGTGAGATGCCAGCTCCTTTCATTCAGTCAGTAGCTTCAAACATTTCTGGTATAAACATTTCTGGATGTTTTTCAATGGCAAAAATCAATGAATATTGTAAATGCACAAACAGTAATATCTCCACATTGCAAGGTGCAATGCTGAAATTTTTTGCTTTTTCCTGCTAATCCTAGGATGATAAAGAAGATTCAAATAGAGTGAGATGCCAGCTCCTTTCATTCAGTCAGTAGCTTCAAACATTTCTGGACGTTTTTCAATGGCAAAAATCAATGAATATTGTAAATGCACAAACAGTAATATCTCCACATTGCAAGGTGCAATTCTGAAATTTTTTGCTTTTTCCTGCTAATCCTAGCATGATAAAGAAGATTCAAAGAGAGTGAGATGTCAGCTCCTTTCATTCAGTCAGTAGCTTCAAACATTTCTGGTATATGAATAACATGATGTTTTTCAATGGCAAAAATCAATGAATATTGTAAATGCACAAACAGTAATATCTCCACATTGCAAGGTGCAATTCTGAAATTTTTTGCTTTTTCCTGCTAATCCTAGCATGATAAAAAAGATTCAAAGAGAGTGAGATGCCAGCTCCTTTCATTCAGTCAGTAGCTTCAAACATTTCTGGACGTTTTTCAATGGCAAAAATCAATGAATATTGTAAATGCACAAACAGTAATATCTCCACATTGCAAGGTGCAATTCTGAAATTTTTTGCTTTTTCCTGCTACTCCTAGCATGATAAAGAAGATTCAAAGAGAGTGAGATGCCAGCTCCTTTCATTCAGTCAGTAGCTTCAAACATTTCTGGACGTTTTTCAATGGCAAAAATCAATGAATATTGTAAATGCACAAACAGTAATATCTCCACATTGCAAGGTGCAATTCTGAAATTTTTTGCTTTTTCCTGCTAATCCTAGCATGATAAAGAAGATTCAAAGAGAGTGAGATGCCAGCTCCTTTCATTCAGTCAGTAGCTTCAAACATTTCTGGACGTTTTTCAATGGCAAAAATCAATGAATATTGTAAATGCACAAACAGTAATTTCTCCGCATTGCAAGGTGCAATTCTGAAATTTTTTGCTTTTTCCTGCTCCTCTTAGCATGATAAAGAAGATTCAAAGAGAGTGAGATGCCAGCTCCTTTCATTCAGTCAGTAGCTTCAATCATTTCTGGTATATGAATAACATGATGTTTTTCAATGGCAAAAATCAATGAATATTGTAAATGCACAAACAGTAATTTCTCCGCATTGCAAGGTGCAATTCTGAAATTTTTTGCTTTTTCCTGCTCCTCTTAGCATGATAAAGAAGATTCAAAGAGAGTGAGATGCCAGCTCCTTTCATTCAGTCAGTAGCTTCAATCATTTCTGGACGTTTTTCAATGGCAAAAATCAATGAATATTGTAAATGCACAAACAGTAATTTCTCCGCATTGCAAGGTGCAATTCTGAAATTTTTTGCTTTTTCCTGCTCCTCTTAGCATGATAAACAAGATTCAAAGAGAGTGAGATGCCAGATCCTTTCATTCAGTCAGTAGCTTCAATCATTTCTGGACGTTTTTCAATGGCAAAAATCAATGAATATTGTAAATGCACAAACAGTAATTTCTCCGCATTGCAAGGTGCAATTCTGAAATTTTTTGCTTTTTCCTGCTCCTCTTAGCATGATAAAGAAGATTCAAAGAGAGTGAGATGCCAGCTCCTTTCATTCAGTCAGTAGCTTCAAACATTTCTTGTATATGAATAACATGATGTTTTTCAATGGCAAAAATCAATGAATATTGTAAATGCACAAACAGTAATTTCTCCGCATTGCAAGGTGCAAGTCTGAAATTTTTTGCTTTTTCCTGCTCCTCTTAGCATGATAAAGAAGATTCAAAGAGAGTGAGATGCCAGCTACTTTCATTCAGTCAGTAGCTTCAATCATTTCTGGACGTTTTTCAATGGTAAAAATCAATGAATATTGTAAATGCACAAACAGTAATTTCTCCACATTGCAAGGTGCAATTCTGAAATTTTTTGCTTTTTCCTGCTTCTCTTAGCATGATAAAGAAGATTCAAAGAGAGTGAGATGCCAGCTCCTTTCATTCAGTTAGTAGCTTCAAACATTTCTGGTATATGAATAACATGATGTTTTTCAATGGCAAAAATCAATGAATATTGTAAATGCACAAACAGTAATTTCTCTGGATTGCAAGGTGCAATTCTGAAATTTTTTGCTTTTTCCTGCTCCTCTTAGCATGATAAAGAAGATTCAAAGAGAGTGAGATGCCAGCTACTTTCATTCAGTCAGTAGCTTCAATCATTTCTGGACGTTTTTCAATGGTAAAAATCAATGAATATTGTAAATGCACAAACAGTAATTTCTCCACATTGCAAGGTGCAATTCTGAAATTTTTTGCTTTTTCCTGCTCCTCTTAGCATGATAAAGAAGATTCAAAGAGAGTGAGATGCCAGCTCCTTTCATTCAGTCAGTAGCTTCAAACATTTCTGGTATATGAATAACATGATGTTTTTCAATGGCAAAAATCAATGAATATTGTAAATGCACAAACAGTAATTTCTCCGCATTGCAAGGTGCAATTCTGAAATTTTTTGCTTTTTCCTGCTCCACTTAGCATGATAAAGAAGATTCAAAGAGAGTGAGATGCCAGCTCCTTTCATTCAGTCAGTAGCTTCAATCATTTCTGGACGTTTTTCAATGGCAAAAATCAATGAATAGTGTAAATGCACAAACAGTAATTTCTCCGCATTGCAAGGTGCAATTCTGAAATTTTTTGCTTTTTCCTGCTCCTCTTAGCATGACAAAGAACATTCAAAGAGAGTAAGATGCCAGCTCCTTTCATTCAGTCAGTAGCTTCTATCATTTCTGGTATATGAATAACATGATGTTTTTCAATGGCAAAAATCAATGAATATTGTAAATGCACAAACAGTAATTTCTCCGCATTGCAAGGTGCAATTCTGAAATTTTTTGCTTTTTCCTGCTCCTCTTAGCATGATAAAGAAGATTCAAAGAGAGTGAGATGCCAGCTCCTTTCATTCAGTCAGTAGCTTCAATCATTTCTGGACGTTTTTCAATGGCAAAAATCAATGAATATTGTAAATGCACAAACAGTAATTTCTCCGCATTGCAAGGTGCAATTCTGAAATTTTTTGCTTTTTCCTGCTCCTCTTAGCATGATAAAGAAGATTCAAAGAGAGTGAGATGCCAGCTCCTTTCATTCAGTCAGTAGCTTCAATCATTTCTGGATGTTTTTCAATGGCAAAAATCAATGAATATTGTAAATGCACAAACTGTAATTTCTCCGCATTGCAAGGTGCAATTCTGAAATTTTTTGCTTTTTCCTGCTCCTCTTAGCATGATAAAGAAGATTCAAAGAGAGTGAGATGCCAGCTCCTTTCATTCAGTCAGTAGCTTCAATCATTTCTGGACGTTTTTCAATGGCAAAAATCAATGAATATTGTAAATGCACAAACAGTAATTTCTCCGCATTGCAAGGTGCAATTCTGAAATTTTTTGCTTTTTCCTGCTCCTCTTAGCATGATAAAGAAGATTCAAAGAGAGTGAGATGCCAGCTCCTTTCATTCAGTCAGTACATTCAATCATTTCTGGATGTTTTTCAATGGCAAAAATCAATGAATATTGTAAATGCACAAACAGTAATTTCTCCGCATTGCAAGGTGCAATTCTGAAATTTTTTGCTTTTTCCCGCTCCTCTTAGCATGATAAAGAAGATTCAAAGAGAGTGAGGTGCCAGCTCCTTTCATTCAGTCAGTAGCTTCAAACATTTCTGGTATATGAATAACATGTTTTTCAATGGCAAAAATCATTGAATATTGTAAATGCACAAACAGTAATTTCTCCGCATTGCAAGGTGCAATTCTGAAATTTTTTGATTTTTCCTGCTCCTCTTAGCATGATAAAGAAGATTCAAAGAGAGTGAGATGCCAGCTCCTTTCATTCAGTCAGTAGCTTCAATCATTTCTGGACGTTTTTCAATGGCAAAAATCAATGAATATTGTAAATGCACAAACAGTAATTTCTCCGCATTGCAAGGTGCAATTCTGAAATTTTTTGCTTTTTCCTGCTCCTCTTAGCATGATAAAGAAGATTCAAAGAGAGTGAGATGCCAGCTCCTTTCATTCAGTCAGTAGCTTCAATCATTTCTGGACGTTTTTCAATGGCAAAAATCAATGAATATTGTAAATGCACAAACAGTAATTTCTCCGCATTGCAAGGTGCAATTCTGAAATTTTTTGCTTTTTCCTGCTCCTCTTAGCATGATAAAGAAGATTCAAAGAGAGTGAGATGCCAGCTCCTTTCATTCAGTCAGTAGCTTCAAACATTTCTGGTATATGAATAACATGATGTTTTTCAATGGCAAAAATCAATGAATATTGTAAATGCACAAACAGTAATTTCTCCGCATTGCAAGGTGCAAGTCTGAAATTTTTTGCTTTTTCCTGCTCCTCTTAGCATGATAAAGAAGATTCAAAGAGAGTGAGATGCCAGCTACTTTCATTCAGTCAGTAGCTTCAATCATTTCTGGACGTTTTTCAATGGTAAAAATCAATGAATATTGTAAATGCACAAACAGTAATTTCTCCACATTGCAAGGTGCAATTCTGAAATTTTTTGCTTTTTCCTGCTCCTCTTAGCATGATAAAGAAGATTCAAAGAGAGTGAGATGTCAGCTCCTTTCATTCAGTCAGTAGCTTCAAACATTTCTGGTATATGAATAACATGATGTTTTTCAATGGCAAAAATCAATGAATATTGTAAATGCACAAACAGTAATTTCTCCGCATTGCAAGGTGCAATTCTGAAATTTTTTGCTTTTTCCTGCTCCTCTTAGCATGATAAAGAAGATTCAAAGAGAGTGAGATGCCAGCTCCTTTCATTCAGTCAGTAGCTTCAAACATTTCTGGTATATGAATAACATGATGTTTTTCAATGGCAAAAATCAATGAATATTGTAAATGCACAAAGAGTAATTTCTCCGCATTGCAAGGTGCAATTCTGAAATTTTTTGCTTTTTCCTGCTCCTCTTAGCATGATAAAGAAGATTCAAAGAGAGTGAGATGCCAGCTCCTTTCATTCAGTCAGTAGCTTCAATCATTTCTGGACATTTTTCAATGGCAAAAATCAATGAATATTGTAAATGCACAAACAGTAATTTCTCCGCATTGCAAGGTGCAATTCTGAAATTTTTTGCTTTTTCCTGCTCCTCTTAGCATGATAAAGAAGATTCAAAGAGAGTGAGATGCCAGCTCCTTTCATTCAGTCAGTAGCTTCAATCATTTCTGGACGTTTTTCAATGGCAAAAATCAATGAATATTGTAAATGCACAAACAGTAATATCTCCACATTGCAAGGTGCAATTCTGAAATTTTTTGCTTTTTCCTGCTACTCCTAGCATGATAAAGAAGATTCAAAGAGAGTGAGATGCCAGCTCCTTTCATTCAGTCAGTAGCTTCAAACATTTCTGGACGTTTTTCAATGGCAAAAATCAATGAATATTGTAAATGCACAAACAGTAATATCTCCACATTGCAAGGTGCAATTCTGAAATTTTTTGCTTTTTCCTGCTAATCCTAGCATGATAAAGAAGATTCAAAGAGAGTGAGATGCCAGCTCCTTTCATTCAGTCAGTAGCTTCAAACATTTCTGGACGTTTTTCAATGGCAAAAATCAATGAATATTGTAAATGCACAAACAGTAATTTCTCCGCATTGCAAGGTGCAATTCTGAAATTTTTTGCTTTTTCCTGCTCCTCTTAGCATGATAAAGAAGATTCAAAGAGAGTGAGATGCCAGCTCCTTTCATTCAGTCAGTAGCTTCAATCATTTCTGGTATATGAATAACATGATGTTTTTCAATGGCAAAAATCAATGAATATTGTAAATGCACAAACAGTAATTTCTCCGCATTGCAAGGTGCAATTCTGAAATTTTTTGCTTTTTCCTGCTCCTCTTAGCATGATAAAGAAGATTCAAAGAGAGTGAGATGCCAGCTCCTTTCATTCAGTCAGTAGCTTCAATCATTTCTGGACGTTTTTCAATGGCAAAAATCAATGAATATTGTAAATGCACAAACAGTAATTTCTCCGCATTGCAAGGTGCAATTCTGAAATTTTTTGCTTTTTCCTGCTCCTCTTAGCATGATAAACAAGATTCAAAGAGAGTGAGATGCCAGCTCCTTTCATTCAGTCAGTAGCTTCAATCATTTCTGGACGTTTTTCAATGGCAAAAATCAATGAATATTGTAAATGCACAAACAGTAATTTCTCCGCATTGCAAGGTGCAATTCTGAAATTTTTTGCTTTTTCCTGCTCCTCTTAGCATGATAAAGAAGATTCAAAGAGAGTGAGATGCCAGCTCCTTTCATTCAGTCAGTAGCTTCAAACATTTCTGGTATATGAATAACATGATGTTTTTCAATGGCAAAAATCAATGAATATTGTAAATGCACAAACAGTAATTTCTCCGCATTGCAAGGTGCAAGTCTGAAATTTTTTGCTTTTTCCTACTCCTCTTAGCATGATAAAGAAGATTCAAAGAGAGTGAGATGCCAGCTACTTTCATTCAGTCAGTAGCTTCAATCATTTCTGGACGTTTTTCAATGGTAAAAATCAATGAATATTGTAAATGCAAAAACAGTAATTTCTCCACATTGCAAGGTGCAATTCTGAAATTTTTTGCTTTTTCCTGCTTCTCTTAGCATGATAAAGAAGATTCAAAGAGAGTGAGATGCCAGCTCCTTTCATTCAGTCAGTAGCTTCAATCATTTCTGGACGTTTTTCAATGGCAAAAATCAATGAATATTGTAAATGCACAAACAGTAATATCTCCACATTGCAAGGTGCAATTCTGAAATTTTTTGCTTTTTCCTGCTACTCCTAGCATGATAAAGAAGATTCAAAGAGAGTGAGATGCCAGCTCCTTTCATTCAGTCAGTAGCTTCAAACATTTCTGGACGTTTTTCAATGGCAAAAATCAATGAATATTGTAAATGCACAAACAGTAATATCTCCACATTGCAAGGTGCAATTCTGAAATTTTTTGCTTTTTCCTGCTAATCCTAGCATGATAAAGAAGATTCAAAGAGAGTGAGATGCCAGCTCCTTTCATTCAGTCAGTAGCTTCAAACATTTCTGGACGTTTTTCAATGGCAAAAATCAATGAATATTGTAAATGCACAAACAGTAATTTCTCCGCATTGCAAGGTGCAATTCTGAAATTTTTTGCTTTTTCCTGCTCCTCTTAGCATGATAAAGAAGATTCAAAGAGAGTGAGATGCCAGCTCCTTTCATTCAGTCAGTAGCTTCAATCATTTCTGGTATATGAATAACATGATGTTTTTCAATGGCAAAAATCAATGAATATTGTAAATGCACAAACAGTAATTTCTCCGCATTGCAAGGTGCAATTCTGAAATTTTTTGCTTTTTCCTGCTCCTCTTAGCATGATAAAGAAGATTCAAAGAGAGTGAGATGCCAGCTCCTTTCATTCAGTCAGTAGCTTCAATCATTTCTGGACGTTTTTCAATGGCAAAAATCAATGAATATTGTAAATGCACAAACAGTAATTTCTCCGCATTGCAAGGTGCAATTCTGAAATTTTTTGCTTTTTCCTGCTCCTCTTAGCATGATAAACAAGATTCAAAGAGAGTGAGATGCCAGCTCCTTTCATTCAGTCAGTAGCTTCAATCATTTCTGGACGTTTTTCAATGGCAAAAATCAATGAATATTGTAAATGCACAAACAGTAATTTCTCCGCATTGCAAGGTGCAATTCTGAAATTTTTTGCTTTTTCCTGCTCCTCTTAGCATGATAAAGAAGATTCAAAGAGAGTGAGATGCCAGCTCCTTTCATTCAGTCAGTAGCTTCAAACATTTCTGGTATATGAATAACATGATGTTTTTCAATGGCAAAAATCAATGAATATTGTAAATGCACAAACAGTAATTTCTCCGCATTGCAAGGTGCAAGTCTGAAATTTTTTGCTTTTTCCTGCTCCTCTTAGCATGATAAAGAAGATTCAAAGAGAGTGAGATGCCAGCTACTTTCATTCAGTCAGTAGCTTCAATCATTTCTGGACGTTTTTCAATGGTAAAAATCAATGAATATTGTAAATGCAAAAACAGTAATTTCTCCACATTGCAAGGTGCAATTCTGAAATTTTTTGCTTTTTCCTGCTTCTCTTAGCATGATAAAGAAGATTCAAAGAGAGTGAGATGCCAGCTCCTTTCATTCAGTCAGTAGCTTCAAACATTTCTGGTATATGAATAACATGATGTTTTTCAATGGCAAAAATCAATGAATATTGTAAATGCACAAACAGTAATTTCTCTGGATTGCAAGGTGCAATTCTGAAATTTTTTGCTTTTTCCTGCTCCTCTTAGCATGATAAAGAAGATTCAAAGAGAGTGAGATGCCAGCTACTTTCATTCAGTCAGTAGCTTCAATCATTTCTGGACGTTTTTCAATGGTAAAAATCAATGAATATTGTAAATGCACAAACAGTAATTTCTCCACATTGCAAGGTGCAATTCTGAAATTTTTTGCTTTTTCCTGCTCCTCTTAGCATGATAAAGAAGATTCAAAGAGAGTGAGATGCCAGCTCCTTTCATTCAGTCAGTAGCTTCAATCATTTCTGGACGTTTTTCAATGGCAAAAATCAATGAATATTGTAAATGCACAAACAGTAATTTCTCCGCATTGCAAGGTGCAATTCTGAAATTTTTTGCTTTTTCCTGCTCCTCTTAGCATGATAAACAAGATTCAAAGAGAGTGAGATGCCAGCTCCTTTCATTCAGTCAGTAGCTTCAATCATTTCTGGACGTTTTTCAATGGCAAAAATCAATGAATATTGTAAATGCACAAACAGTAATTTCTCCGCATTGCAAGGTGCAATTCTGAAATTTTTTGCTTTTTCCTGCTCCTCTTAGCATGATAAAGAAGATTCAAAGAGAGTGAGATGCCAGCTCCTTTCATTCAGTCAGTAGCTTCAAACATTTCTGGTATATGAATAACATGATGTTTTTCAATGGCAAAAATCAATGAATATTGTAAATGCACAAACAGTAATTTCTCCGCATTGCAAGGTGCAAGTCTGAAATTTTTTGCTTTTTCCTGCTCCTCTTAGCATGATAAAGAAGATTCAAAGAGAGTGAGATGCCAGCTACTTTCATTCAGTCAGTAGCTTCAATCATTTCTGGACGTTTTTCAATGGTAAAAATCAATGAATATTGTAAATGCAAAAACAGTAATTTCTCCACATTGCAAGGTGCAATTCTGAAATTTTTTGCTTTTTCCTGCTTCTCTTAGCATGATAAAGAAGATTCAAAGAGAGTGAGATGCCAGCTCCTTTCATTCAGTCAGTAGCTTCAAACATTTCTGGTATATGAATAACATGATGTTTTTCAATGGCAAAAATCAATGAATATTGTAAATGCACAAACAGTAATTTCTCTGGATTGCAAGGTGCAATTCTGAAATTTTTTGCTTTTTCCTGCTCCTCTTAGCATGATAAAGAAGATTCAAAGAGAGTGAGATGCCAGCTACTTTCATTCAGTCAGTAGCTTCAATCATTTCTGGACGTTTTTCAATGGTAAAAATCAATGAATATTGTAAATGCACAAACAGTAATTTCTCCACATTGCAAGGTGCAATTCTGAAATTTTTTGCTTTTTCCTGCTCCTCTTAGCATGATAAAGAAGATTCAAAGAGAGTGAGATGCCAGCTCCTTTCATTCAGTCAGTAGCTTCAAACATTTCTGGTATATGAATAACATGATGTTTTTCAATGGCAAAAATCAATGAATATTGTAAATGCACAAACAGTAATTTCTCCGCATTGCAAGGTGCAATTCTGAAATTTTTTGCTTTTTCCTGCTCCACTTAGCATGATAAAGAAGATTCAAAGAGAGTGAGATGCCAGCTCCTTTCATTCAGTCAGTAGCTTCAATCATTTCTGGACGTTTTTCAATGGTAAAAATCAATGAATATTGTAAATGCAAAAACAGTAATTTCTCCACATTGCAAGGTGCAATTCTGAAATTTTTTGCTTTTTCCTGCTTCTCTTAGCATGATAAAGAAGATTCAAAGAGAGTGAGATGCCAGCTCCTTTCATTCAGTCAGTAGCTTCAAACATTTCTGGTATATGAATAACATGATGTTTTTCAATGGCAAAAATCAATGAATATTGTAAATGCACAAACAGTAATTTCTCTGGATTGCAAGGTGCAATTCTGAAATTTTTTGCTTTTTCCTGCTCCTCTTAGCATGATAAAGAAGATTCAAAGAGAGTGAGATGCCAGCTACTTTCATTCAGTCAGTAGCTTCAATCATTTCTGGACGTTTTTCAATGGTAAAAATCAATGAATATTGTAAATGCACAAACAGTAATTTCTCCACATTGCAAGGTGCAATTCTGAAATTTTTTGCTTTTTCCTGCTCCTCTTAGCATGATAAAGAAGATTCAAAGAGAGTGAGATGCCAGCTCCTTTCATTCAGTCAGTAGCTTCAAACATTTCTGGTATATGAATAACATGATGTTTTTCAATGGCAAAAATCAATGAATATTGTAAATGCACAAACAGTAATTTCTCCGCATTGCAAGGTGCAATTCTGAAATTTTTTGCTTTTTCCTGCTCCACTTAGCATGATAAAGAAGATTCAAAGAGAGTGAGATGCCAGCTCCTTTCATTCAGTCAGTAGCTTCAATCATTTCTGGACGTTTTTCAATGGCAAAAATCAATGAATATTGTAAATGCACAAACAGTAATTTCTCCGCATTGCAAGGTGCAATTCTGAAATTTTTTGCTTTTTCCTGCTCCTCTTAGCATGACAAAGAAGATTCAAAGAGAGTAAGATGCCAGCTCCTTTCATTCAGTCAGTAGCTTCTATCATTTCTGGTATATGAATAACATGATGTTTTTCAATGGCAAAAATCAATGAATATTGTAAATGCACAAACAGTAATTTCTCCGCATTGCAAGGTGCAATTCTGAAATTTTTTGCTTTTTCCTGCTCCTCTTAGCATGATAAAGAAGATTCAAAGAGAGTGAGATGCCAGCTCCTTTCATTCAGTCAGTAGCTTCAATCATTTCTGGACGTTTTTCAATGGCAAAAATCAATGAATATTGTAAATGCACAAACAGTAATTTCTCCGCATTGCAAGGTGCAATTCTGAAATTTTTTGCTTTTTCCTGCTCCTCTTAGCATGATAAAGAAGATTCAAAGAGAGTGAGATGCCAGCTCCTTTCATTCAGTCAGTAGCTTCAATCATTTCTGGATGTTTTTCAATGGCAAAAATCAATGAATATTGTAAATGCACAAACTGTAATTTCTCCGCATTGCAAGGTGCAATTCTGAAATTTTTTGCTTTTTCCTGCTCCTCTTAGCATGATAAAGAAGATTCAAAGAGAGTGAGATGCCAGCTCCTTTCATTCAGTCAGTAGCTTCAATCATTTCTGGACGTTTTTCAATGGCAAAAATCAATGAATATTGTAAATGCACAAACAGTAATTTCTCCGCATTGCAAGGTGCAATTCTGAAATTTTTTGCTTTTTCCTGCTCCTCTTAGCATGATAAAGAAGATTCAAAGAGAGTGAGATGCCAGCTCCTTTCATTCAGTCAGTACCTTCAATCATTTCTGGATGTTTTTCAATGGCAAAAATCAATGAATATTGTAAATGCACAAACAGTAATTTCTCCGCATTGCAAGGTGCAATTCTGAAATTTTTTTGCTTTTTCCCGCTCCTCTTAGCATGATAAAGAAGATTCAAAGAGAGTGAGGTGCCAGCTCCTTTCATTCAGTCAGTAGCTTCAAACATTTCTGGTATATGAATAACATGTTTTTCAATGGCAAAAATCATTGAATATTGTAAATGCACAAACAGTAATTTCTCCGCATTGCAAGGTGCAATTCTGAAATTTTTTGATTTTTCCTGCTCCTCTTAGCATGATAAAGAAGATTCAAAGAGAGTGAGATGCCAGCTCCTTTAATTCAGTCAGTAGCTTCAATCATTTCTGGACGTTTTTCAATGGCAAAAATCAATGAATATTGTAAATGCACAAACAGTAATTTCTCCGCATTGCAAGGTGCAATTCTGAAATTTTTTGCTTTTTCCTGCTCCTCTTAGCATGATAAAGAAGATTCAAAGAGAGTGAGATGCCAGCTCCTTTCATTCAGTCAGTAGCTTCAATCATTTCTGGACGTTTTTCAATGGCAAAAATCAATGAATATTGTAAATGCACAAACAGTAATTTCTCCGCATTGCAAGGTGCAATTCTGAAATTTTTTGCTTTTTCCTGCTCCTCTTAGCATGATAAAGAAGATTCAAAGAGAGTGAGATGCCAGCTCCTTTCATTCAGTCAGTAGCTTCAAACATTTCTGGTATATGAATAACATGATGTTTTTCAATGGCAAAAATCAATGAATATTGTAAATGCACAAACAGTAATTTCTCCGCATTGCAAGGTGCAAGTCTGAAATTTTTTGCTTTTTCCTGCTCCTCTTAGCATGATAAAGAAGATTCAAAGAGAGTGAGATGCCAGCTACTTTCATTCAGTCAGTAGCTTCAATCATTTCTGGACGTTTTTCAATGGTAAAAATCAATGAATATTGTAAATGCACAAACAGTAATTTCTCCACATTGCAAGGTGCAATTCTGAAATTTTTTGCTTTTTCCTGCTCCTCTTAGCATGATAAAGAAGATTCAAAGAGAGTGAGATGCCAGCTCCTTTCATTCAGTCAGTAGCTTCAAACATTTCTGGTATATGAATAACATGATGTTTTTCAATGGCAAAAATCAATGAATATTGTAAATGCACAAACAGTAATTTCTCCGCATTGCAAGGTGCAATTCTGAAATTTTTTGCTTTTTCCTGCTCCTCTTAGCATGATAAAGAAGATTCAAAGAGAGTGAGATGCCAGCTCCTTTCATTCAGTCAGTAGCTTCAAACATTTCTGGTATATGAATAACATGATGTTTTTCAATGGCAAAAATCAATGAATATTGTAAATGCACAAAGAGTAATTTCTCCGCATTGCAAGGTGCAATTCTGAAATTTTTTGCTTTTTCCTGCTCCTCTTAGCATGATAAAGAAGATTCAAAGAGAGTGAGATGCCAGCTCCTTTCATTCAGTCAGTAGCTTCAATCATTTCTGGACATTTTTCAATGGCAAAAATCAATGAATATTGTAAATGCACAAACAGTAATTTCTCCGCATTGCAAGGTGCAATTCTGAAATTTTTTGCTTTTTCCTGCTCCTCTTAGCATGATAAAGAAGATTCAAAGAGAGTGAGATGCCAGCTCCTTTCATTCAGTCAGTAGCTTCAATCATTTCTGGACGTTTTTCAATGGCAAAAATCAATGAATATTGTAAATGCACAAACAGTAATTTCTCCGCATTGCAAGGTGCAATTCTGAAATTTTTTGCTTTTTCCTGCTCCTCTTAGCATGATAAAGAAGATTCAAAGAGAGTGAGATGCCAGCTCCTTTCATTCAGTCAGTAGCTTCAAACATTTCTGGTATATGAATAACATGATGTTTTTCAATGGCAAAAATCAATGAATATTGTAAAAGCACAAACAGTAATTTCTCCGCATTGCAAGGTGCAATTCTGAAATTTTTTGCTTTTTCCTGCTCCTCTTAGCATGATAAAGAAGATTCAAAGAGAGTGAGATGCCAGCTCCTTTCATTCAGTCAGTAGCTTCAATCATTTCTGGACGTTTTTCAATGGCAAAAATCAATGAATATTGTAAATGCACAAACAGTAATTTCTCCGCATTGCAAGGTGCAATTCTGAAATTTTTTGCTTTTTCCTGCTCCTCTTAGCATGATAAAGAAGATTCAAAGAGAGTGAGATGCCAGCTCCTTTCATTCAGTCAGTAGCTTCAATCATTTCTGGACGTTTTTCAATGGCAAAAATCAATGAATATTGTAAATGCACAAACAGTAATTTCTCCGCATTGCAAGGTGCAATTCTGAAATTTTTTGCTTTTTCCTGCTCCTCTTAGCATGACAAAGAAGATTCAAAGAGAGTAAGATGCCAGCTCCTTTCATTCAGTCAGTAGCTTAAATCATTTCTGGTATATGAATAACATGATGTTTTTCAATGGCAAAAATCAATGAATATTGTAAATGCACAAACAGTAATTTCTCTGCATTGCAAGGTGCAATTCTGAAATTTTTTGCTTTTTCCTGCTCCTCTTAGCATGATAAAGAAGATTCAAAGAGAGTGAGATGCCAGCTCCTTTCATTCAGTCAGTAGCTTCTATCATTTCTGGACGTTTTTCAATGGCAAAAATCAATGAATATTGTAAATGCACAAACAGTAATTTCTCCGCATTGCAAGGTGCAATTCTGAAATTTTTTGCTTTTTCCTGCTCCTCTTAGCATGATAAAGAAGATTCAAAGAGAGTGAGATGCCAGCTCCTTTCATTCAGTCAGTAGCTTCAATCATTTCTGGACGTTTTTCAATGGCAAAAATCAATGAATATTGTAAATGCACAAACAGTAATTTCTCCGCATTGCAAGGTGCAATTCTGAAATTTTTTGCTTTTTCCTGCTCCTCTTAGCATGATAAAGAAGATTCAAAGAGAGTGAGATGCCAGCTCCTTTCATTCAGTCAGTAGCTTCAATCATTTCTGGACGTTTTTCAATGGCAAAAATCAATGAATATTGTAAATGCACAAACAGTAATTTCTCCGCATTGCAAGGTGCAATTCTGAAATTTTTTGCTTTTTCCTGCTCCTCTTAGCATGATAAAGAAGATTCAAAGAGAGTGAGATGCCAGCTCCTTTCATTCAGTCAGTAGCTTCAAACATTTCTGGTATATGAATAACATGATGTTTTTCAATGGCAAAAATCAATGAATATTGTAAATGCACAAACAGTAATTTCTCCGCATTGCAAGGTGCAAGTCTGAAATTTTTTGCTTTTTCCTGCTCCTCTTAGCATGATAAAGAAGATTCAAAGAGAGTGAGATGCCAGCTACTTTCATTCAGTCAGTAGCTTCAATCATTTCTGGACGTTTTTCAATGGTAAAAATCAATGAATATTGTAAATGCACAAACAGTAATTTCTCCACATTGCAAGGTGCAATTCTGAAATTTTTTGCTTTTTCCTGCTCCTCTTAGCATGATAAAGAAGATTCAAAGAGAGTGAGATGCCAGCTCCTTTCATTCAGTCAGTAGCTTCAAACATTTCTGGTATATGAATAACATGATGTTTTTCAATGGCAAAAATCAATGAATATTGTAAATGCACAAACAGTAATTTCTCCGCATTGCAAGGTGCAATTCTGAAATTTTTTGCTTTTTCCTGCTCCTCTTAGCATGATAAAGAAGATTCAAAGAGAGTGAGATGCCAGCTCCTTTCATTCAGTCAGTAGCTTCAAACATTTCTGGTATATGAATAACATGATGTTTTTCAATGGCAAAAATCAATGAATATTGTAAATGCACAAAGAGTAATTTCTCCGCATTGCAAGGTGCAATTCTGAAATTTTTTGCTTTTTCCTGCTCCTCTTAGCATGATAAAGAAGATTCAAAGAGAGTGAGATGCCAGCTCCTTTCATTCAGTCAGTAGCTTCAATCATTTCTGGACATTTTTCAATGGCAAAAATCAATGAATATTGTAAATGCACAAACAGTAATTTCTCCGCATTGCAAGGTGCAATTCTGAAATTTTTTGCTTTTTCCTGCTCCTCTTAGCATGATAAAGAAGATTCAAAGAGAGTGAGATGCCAGCTCCTTTCATTCAGTCAGTAGCTTCAATCATTTCTGGACGTTTTTCAATGGCAAAAATCAATGAATATTGTAAATGCACAAACAGTAATTTCTCCGCATTGCAAGGTGCAATTCTGAAATTTTTTGCTTTTTCCTGCTCCTCTTAGCATGATAAAGAAGATTCAAAGAGAGTGAGATGCCAGCTCCTTTCATTCAGTCAGTAGCTTCAAACATTTCTGGTATATGAATAACATGATGTTTTTCAATGGCAAAAATCAATGAATATTGTAAAAGCACAAACAGTAATTTCTCCGCATTGCAAGGTGCAATTCTGAAATTTTTTGCTTTTTCCTGCTCCTCTTAGCATGATAAAGAAGATTCAAAGAGAGTGAGATGCCAGCTCCTTTCATTCAGTCAGTAGCTTCAATCATTTCTGGACGTTTTTCAATGGCAAAAATCAATGAATATTGTAAATGCACAAACAGTAATTTCTCCGCATTGCAAGGTGCAATTCTGAAATTTTTTGCTTTTTCCTGCTCCTCTTAGCATGATAAAGAAGATTCAAAGAGAGTGAGATGCCAGCTCCTTTCATTCAGTCAGTAGCTTCAATCATTTCTGGACGTTTTTCAATGGCAAAAATCAATGAATATTGTAAATGCACAAACAGTAATTTCTCCGCATTGCAAGGTGCAATTCTGAAATTTTTTGCTTTTTCCTGCTCCTCTTAGCATGACAAAGAAGATTCAAAGAGAGTAAGATGCCAGCTCCTTTCATTCAGTCAGTAGCTTCAATCATTTCTGGTATATGAATAACATGATGTTTTTCAATGGCAAAAATCAATGAATATTGTAAATGCACAAACAGTAATTTCTCTGCATTGCAAGGTGCAATTCTGAAATTTTTTGCTTTTTCCTGCTCCTCTTAGCATGATAAAGAAGATTCAAAGAGAGTGAGATGCCAGCTCCTTTCATTCAGTCAGTAGCTTCTATCATTTCTGGACGTTTTTCAATGGCAAAAATCAATGAATATTGTAAATGCACAAACAGTAATTTCTCCGCATTGCAAGGTGCAATTCTGAAATTTTTTGCTTTTTCCTGCTCCTCTTAGCATGATAAAGAAGATTCAAAGAGAGTGAGATGCCAGCTCCTTTCATTCAGTCAGTAGCTTCAATCATTTCTGGACGTTTTTCAATGGCAAAAATCAATGAATATTGTAAATGCACAAACAGTAATTTCTCCGCATTGCAAGGTGCAATTCTGAAATTTTTTGCTTTTTCCTGCTCCTCTTAGCATGATAAAGAAGATTCAAAGAGAGTGAGATGCCAGCTCCTTTCATTCAGTCAGTAGCTTCAAACATTTCTGGTATATGAATAACATGATGTTTTTCAATGGCAAAAATCAATGAATATTGTATAAGAACAAACAGTAATTTCTCCGCATTGCAAGGTGCAATTCTGAAATTTTTTGCTTTTTCCTGCTCCTCTTAGCATGATAAAGAAGATTCAAAGAGAGTGAGATGCCAGCTCCTTTCATTCAGTCAGTAGCTTCAATCATTTCTGGACGTTTTTCAATGGCAAAAATCAATGAATATTGTAAATGCACAAACAGTAATTTCTCCGCATTGCAAGGTGCAATTCTGAAATTTTTTGCTTTTTCCTGCTCCTCTTAGCATGATAAAGAAGATTCACAGAGAGTGAGATGCCAGCTTCTTTCATTCAGTCAGTAGCTTCAATCATTTCTGGTATATGAATAACATGATGTTTTTCAATGGCAAAAATCAATGAATATTGTAAATGCACAAACAGTAATTTCTCCGCATTGCAAGTTGCAATTCTGAAATTTTTTGCTTTTTCCTGCTCCTCTTAGCATGATAAAGAAGATTCAAAGAGAGTGAGATGCCAGCTCCTTTCATTCAGTCAGTAGCTTCAATCATTTCTGGACGTTTTTCAATGGCAAAAATCAATGAATATTGTAAATGCACAAACAGTAATTTCTCCGCATTGCAAGGTGCAATTCTGAAATTTTTTGCTTTTTCCTGCTCCTCTTAGCATGATAAAGAAGATTCAAAGAGAGTGAGATGCCAGCTCCTTTCATTCAGTCAGTAGCTTCAATCATTTCTGGACGTTTTTCAATGGCAAAAATCAATGAATATTGTAAATGCACAAACAGTAATTTCTCCGCATTGCAAGGTGCAATTCTGAAATTTTTTGCTTTTTCCTGCTCCTCTTAGCATGATAAAGAAGATTCAAAGAGAGTGAGATGCCAGCTCCTTTCATTCAGTCAGTAGCTTCAAACATTTCTGGTATATGAATAACATGATGTTTTTCAATGGCAAAAATCAATGAATATTGTAAAAGCACAAACAGTAATTTCTCCGCATTGCAAGGTGCAATTCTGAAATTTTTTGCTTTTTCCTGCTCCTCTTAGCATGATAAAGAAGATTCAAAGAGAGTGAGATGCCAGCTCCTTTCATTCAGTCAGTAGCTTCAATCATTTCTGGACGTTTTTCAATGGCAAAAATCAATGAATATTGTAAATGCACAAACAGTAATTTCTCCGCATTGCAAGGTGCAATTCTGAAATTTTTTGCTTTTTCCTGCTCCTCTTAGCATGATAAAGAAGATTCAAAGAGAGTGAGATGCCAGCTCCTTTCATTCAGTCAGTAGCTTCAATCATTTCTGGACGTTTTTCAATGGCAAAAATCAATGAATATTGTAAATGCACAAACAGTAATTTCTCCGCATTGCAAGGTGCAATTCTGAAATTTTTTGCTTTTTCCTGCTCCTCTTAGCATGATAAAGAAGATTCAAAGAGAGTGAGATGCCAGCTCCTTTCATTCAGTCAGTAGCTTCAATCATTTCTGGTATATGAATAACATGATGTTTTTCAATGGCAAAAATCAATGAATATTGTAAATGCACAAACAGTAATTTCTCCGCATTGCAAGTTGCAATTCTGAAATTTTTTGCTTTTTCCTGCTCCTCTTAGCATGATAAAGAAGATTCAAAGAGAGTGAGATGCCAGCTCCTTTCATTCAGTCAGTAGCTTCAATCATTTCTGGACGTTTTTCAATGGCAAAAATCAATGAATATTGTAAATGCACAAACAGTAATTTCTCCGCATTGCAAGGTGCAATTCTGAAATTTTTTGCTTTTTCCTGCTCCTCTTAGCATGATAAAGAAGATTCAAAGAGAGTGAGATGCCAGCTCCATTCATTCAGTCAGTAGCTTCAATCATTTCTGGACGTTTTTCAATGGCAAAAATCAATGAATATTGTAAATGCACAAACAGTAATTTCTCCGCATTGCAAGGTGCAATTCTGAAATTTTTTGCTTTTTCCTCCTCTTAGCATGATAAAGAAGATTCAAAGAGAGTGAGATGCCAGCTCCTTTCATTCAGTCAGTAGCTTCAAACATTTCTGGTATATGAATAACATGATGTTTTTCAATGGCAAAAATCAATGAATATTGTAAAAGCACAAACAGTAATTTCTCCGCATTGCAAGGTGCAATTCTGAAATTTTTTGCTTTTTCCTGCTCCTCTTAGCATGATAAAGAAGATTCAAAGAGAGTGAGATGCCAGCTCCTTTCATTCAGTCAGTAGCTTCAATCATTTCTGGACGTTTTTCAATGGCAAAAATCAATGAATATTGTAAATGCACAAACAGTAATTTCTCCGCATTGCAAGGTGCAATTCTGAAATTTTTTGCTTTTTCCTGCTCCTCTTAGCATGATAAAGAAGATTCAAAGAGAGTGAGATGCCAGCTCCTTTCATTCAGTCAGTAGCTTCAATCATTTCTGGTATATGAATAACATGATGTTTTTCAATGGCAAAAATCAATGAATATTGTAAATGCACAAACAGTAATTTCTCCACATTGCAAGGTGCAATTCTGAAATTTTTTGCTTTTTACTGCTCCTCTTAGCATGATAAAGAAGATTCAAAGAGAGTGAGATGCCAGCTCCTTTCATTCAGTCAGTAGCTTCAATCATTTCTGGACGTTTTTCAATGGCAAAAATCAATGAATATTGTAAATGCACAAACAGTAATTTCTCCGCATTGCAAGGTGCAATTCTGAAATTTTTTGCTTTTTCCTGCTCCTCTTAGCATGATAAAGAAGATTCAAAGAGAGCGAGATGCCAGCTCCTTTCATTCAGTCAGTAGCTTCAATCATTTCTGGTATATGAATAACATGATGTTTTTCAATGGCAAAAATCAATGAATATTGTAAATGCACAAACAGTAATTTCTCCGCATTGCAAGGTGCAATTCTGAAATTTTTTGCTTTTTCCTGCTCCTCTTAGCATGATAAAGAAGATTCAAAGAGAGTGAGATGCCAGCTCCTTTCATTCAGTCAGTAGCTTCAATCATTTCTGGACGTTTTTCAATGGCAAAAATCAATGAATATTGTAAATGCACAAACAGTAATTTCTCCGCATTGCAAGGTGCAATTCTGAAATTTTTTGCTTTTTCCTGCTCCTCTTAGCATGATAAAGAAGATTCAAAGAGAGTGAGATGCCAGCTCCTTTCATTCAGTCAGTAGCTTCAATCATTTCTGGACGTTTTTCAATGGCAAAAATCAATGAATATTGTAAATGCACAAACAGTAATTTCTCCGCATTGCAAGGTGCAATTCTGAAATTTTTTGCTTTTTCCTGCTCCTCTTAGCATGATAAAGAAGATTCAAAGAGAGTGAGATGCCAGCTCCTTTCATTCAGTCAGTAGCTTCAATCATTTCTGGTATATGAATAACATGATGTTTTTCAATGGCAAAAATCAATGAATATTGTAAATGCACAAACAGTAATTTCTCCGCATTGCAAGGTGCAATTCTGAAATTTTTTGCTTTTTCCTGCTCCTCTTAGCATGATAAAGAAGATTCAAAGAGAGTGAGATGCCAGCTCCTTTCATTCAGTCAGCAGCTTCAATCATTTCTGGACATTTTTCAATGGCAAAAATCAATGAATATTGTAAATGCACAAACAGTAATTTCTCCGCATTGCAAGGTGCAATTCTGAAATTTTTTGCTTTTTCCTGCTCCTCTTAGCATGATAAAGAAGATTCAAAGAGAGTGAGATGCCAGCTCCTTTCATTCAGTCAGTAGCTTCAAACATTTCTGGTATATGAATAACATGATGTTTTTCAATGGCAAAAATCAGTGAATATTGTAAAAGCACAAACAGTAATTTCTCCGCATTGCAAGGTGCAATTCTGAAATTTTTTGCTTTTTCCTGCTCCTCTTAGCATGATAAAGAAGATTCAAAGAGAGTGAGATGCCAGCTCCTTTCATTCAGTCAGTAGCTTCAATCATTTCTGGACGTTTTTCAATGGCAAAAATCAATGAATATTGTAAATGCACAAACAGTAATTTCTCCGCATTGCAAGGTGCAATTCTGAAATTTTTTGCTTTTTCCTGCTCCTCTTAGCATGATAAAGAAGATTCAAAGAGAGTGAGATGCCAGCTCCTTTCATTCAGTCAGTAGCTTCAATCATTTCTGGTATATGAATAACATGATGTTTTTCAATGGCAAAAATCAATGAATATTGTAAATGCACAAACAGTAATTTCTCCGCATTGCAAGTTGCAATTCTGAAATTTTTTGCTTTTTCCTGCTCCTCTTAGCATGATAAAGAAGATTCAAAGAGAGTGAGATGCCAGCTCCTTTCATTCAGTCAGTAGCTTCAATTATTTCTGGACGTTTTTCAATGGCAAAAATCAATGAATATTGTAAATGCACAAACAGTAATTTCTCCGCATTGCAAGGTGCAATTCTGAAATTTTTTGCTTTTTCCTGCTCCTCATAGCATGATAAAGAAGATTCAAAGAGAGTGAGATGCCAGCTCCTTTCATTCAGTCAGTTGCTTCAATCATTTCTGGACGTTTTTCAATGGCAAAAATCAATGAATATTGTAAATGCACAAACAGTAATTTCTCCGCATTGCAAGGTGCAATTCTGAAATTTTTTGCTTTTTCCTGCTCCTCTTAGCATGATAAAGAAGATTCAAAGAGAGTGAGATGCCAGCTCCTTTCATTCAGTCAGTAGCTTCAATCATTTCTGGACGTTTTTCAATGGCAAAAATCAATGAATATTGTAAATGCACAAACAGTAATTTCTCCGCATTGCAAGGTGCAATTCTGAAATTTTTTGCTTTTTCCTGCTCCTCTTTGCATGATAAAGAAGATTCAAAGAGAGTGAGATGCCAGCTCCTTTCATTCAGTCAGTAGCTTCAAACATTTCTGGTATATGAATAACATGATGTTTTTCAATGGCAAAAATCAATGAATATTGTAAATGCACAAACAGTAATTTCTCCGCATTGCAAGGTGCAATTCTGAAATTTTTTGCTTTTTCCTGCTCCTCTTAGCATGATAAAGAAGATTCAAAGAGAGTGAGATGCCAGCTCCTTTCATTCAGTCAGTAGCTTCAATCATTTCTGGACTTTTTTCAATGGCAAAAATCAATGAATATTGTAAATGCACAAACAGTAATTTCTCCGCATTGCAAGGTGCAATTCTGAAATTTTTTGCTTTTTCCTGCTCCTCTTAGCATGATAAAGAAGATTCAAAGAGAGTGAGATGCCAGCTTCTTTCATTCAGTCAGTAGCTTCAAACATTTCTGGGATATGAATAACATGATGTTTTTCAATGGCAAAAATTAATGAATATTGTAAATGCACAAACAGTAATTTCTCCGCATTGCAAGGTGCAATTCTGAAATTTTTTGCTTTTTCCTGCTCCTCTTAGCATGATAAAGAAGATTCAAAGAGAGTGAGATGCCAGCTCCTTTCATTCAGTCAGTAGCTTCAATCATTTCTGGACGTTTTTCAATGGCAAAAATCAATGAATATTGTAAATGCACAAACAGTAATTTCTCCGCATTGCAAGGTGCAATTCTGAAATTTTTTGCTTTTTCCTGCTCCTCTTAGCATGATAAAGAAGATTCAAAGAGAGTGAGATGCCAGCTCCTTTCATTCAGTCAGTAGCTTCAATCATTTCTGGACGTTTTTCAATGGCAAAAATCAATGAATATTGTAAATGCACAAACAGTAATTTCTCCGCATTGCAAGGTGCAATTCTGAAATTTTTTGCTTTTTCCTGCTCCTCTTAGCATGATAAAGAAGATTCAAAGAGACTGAGATGCCAGCTCCTTTCATTCAGTCAGTAGCTTCAATCATTTCTGGTATATGAATAACATGATGTTTTTCAATGGCAAAAATCAATGAATATTGTAAATGCACAAACAGTAATTTCTCCGCATTGCAAGTTGCAATTCTGAAATTTTTTGCTTTTTCCTGCTCCTCTTAGCATGATAAAGAAGATTCAAAGAGAGTGAGATGCCAGCTCCTTTCATTCAGTCAGTAGCTTCAATCATTTCTGGACGTTTTTCAATGGCAAAAATCAATGAATATTGTAAATGCACAAACAGTAATTTCTCCGCATTGCAAGGTGCAATTCTGAAATTTTTTGCTTTTTCCTGCTCCTCTTAGCATGATAAAGAAGATTCAAAGAGAGTGAGATGCCAGCTCCTTTCATTCAGTCAGTAGCTTCAATCATTTCTGGACGTTTTTCAATGGCAAAAATCAATGAATATTGTAAATGCACAAACAGTAATTTCTCCGCATTGCAAGGTGCAATTCTGAAATTTTTTGCTTTTTCCTGCTCCTCTTAGCATGATAAAGAAGATTCAAAGAGAGTGAGATGCCAGCTCCTTTCATTCAGTCAGTAGCTTCAATCATTTCTGGACGTTTTTCAATGGCAAAAATCAATGAATATTGTAAATGCACAAACAGTAATTTCTCCGCATTGCAAGGTGCAATTCTGAAATTTTTTGCTTTTTCCTGCTCCTCTTAGCATGATAAAGAAGATTCAAAGAGAGTGAGATGCCAGCTCCTTTCATTCAGTCAGTAGCTTCAATCATTTCTGGTATATGAATAACATGATGTTTTCAATGGCAAAAATCAATGAATATTGTAAATGCACAAACAGTAATTTCTCCGCATTGCAAGTTGCAATTCTGAAATTTTTTGCTTTTTCCTGCTCCTCTTAGCATGATAAAGAAGATTCAAAGAGAGTGAGATGCCAGCTCCTTTCATTCAGTCAGTAGCTTCAATCATTTCTGGACGTTTTTCAATGGCAAAAATCAATGAATATTGTAAATGCACAAACAGTAATTTCTCCGCATTGCAAGGTGCAATTCTGAAATTTTTTGCTTTTTCCTGCTCCTCTTAGCATGATAAAGAAGATTCAAAGAGAGTGAGATGCCAGCTCCTTTCATTCAGTCAGTAGCTTCAATCATTTCTGGACGTTTTTCAATGGCAAAAATCAATGAATATTGTAAATGCACAAACAGTAATTTCTCCGCATTGCAAGGTGCAATTCTGAAATTTTTTGCTTTTTCCTGCTCCTCTTAGCATGATAAAGAGGATTCAAAGAGAGTGAGATGCCAGCTCCTTTCATTCAGTCAGTAGCTTCAAACATTTCTGGTATATGAATAACATGATGTTTTTCAATGGCAAAAATCAATGAATATTGTAAATGCACAAACAGTAATTTCTCCGCATTGCAAGGTGCAATTCTGAAATTTTTTGCTTTTTCCTGCTCCTCTTAGCATGATAAAGAAGATTCAAAGAGAGTGAGATGCCAGCTCCTTTCATTCAGTCAGTAGCTTCAATCATTTCTGGACGTTTTTCAATGGCAAAAATCAATGAATATTGTAAATGCACAAACAGTAATTTCTCCGCATTGCAAGGTGCAATTCTGAAATTTTTTGCTTTTTCCTGCTCCTCTTAGCATGATAAAGAAGATTCAAAGAGAGTGAGATGCCAGCTTCTTTCATTCAGTCAGTAGCTTCAAACATTTCTGGGATATGAATAACATGATGTTTTTCAAAGGCAAAAATTAATGAATATTGTAAATGCACAAACAGTAATTTCTCCGCATTGCAAGGTGCAATTCTGAAATTTTTTGCTTTTTCCTGCTCCTCTTAGCATGATAAAGAAGATTCAAAGAGAGTGAGATGCCAGCTCCTTTCATTCAGTCAGTAGCTTCAATCATTTCTGGACGTTTTTCAATGGCAAAAATCAATGAATATTGTAAATGCACAAACAGTAATTTCTCCGCATTGCAAGGTGCAATTCTGAAATTTTTTGCTTTTTCCTGCTCCTCTTAGCATGATAAAGAAGATTCAAAGAGAGTGAGATGCCAGCTCCTTTCATTCAGTCAGTAGCTTCAATCATTTCTGGACGTTTTTCAATGGCAAAAATCAATGAATATTGTAAATGCACAAACAGTAATTTCTCCGCATTGCAAGGTGCAATTCTGAAATTTTTTGCTTTTTCCTGCTCCTCTTAGCATGATAAAGAAGATTCAAGGAGAGTGAGATGCCAGCTCCTTTCATTCAGTCAGTAGCTTCAAACATTTCTGGTATATGAATAACATGATGTTTTTCAATGGCAAAAATCAATGAATATTGTAAATGCACAAACAGTAATTTCTCCGCATTGCAAGGTGCAATTCTGAAATTTTTTGCTTTTTCCTGCTCCTCTTAGCATGATAAAGAAGATTCAAGGAGAGTGAGATGCCAGCTCCTTTCATTCAGTCAGTAGCTTCAATCATTTCTGGACGTTTTTCAATATCAAAAATCAATGAATATTGTAAATGCACAAACAGTAATTTCTCCGCATTGCAAGGTGCAATTCTGAAATTTTTTGCTTTTTCCTGCTCCTCTTAGCATGATAAAGAAGATTCAAAGAGAGTGAGATGCCAGCTTCTTTCATTCAGTCAGTAGCTTCAAACATTTCTGGGATATGAATAACATGATGTTTTTCAATGGCAAAAATTAATGAATATTGTAAATGCACAAACAGTAATTTCTCCGCATTGCAAGGTGCAATTCTGAAATTTTTTGCTTTTTCCTGCTCCTCTTAGCATGATAAAGAAGATTCAAAGAGAGTGAGATGCCAGCTCCTTTCATTCAGTCAGTAGCTTCAATCATTTCTGGACGTTTTTCAATGGCAAAAATCAATGAATATTGTAAATGCACAAACAGTAATTTCTCCGCATTGCAAGGTGCAATTCTGAAATTTTTTGCTTTTTCCTGCTCCTCTTAGCATGATAAAGAAGATTCAAAGAGAGTGAGATGCCAGCTCCTTTCATTCAGTCAGTAGCTTCAATCATTTCTGGACGTTTTTCAATGGCAAAAATCAATGAATATTGTAAATGCACAAACAGTAATTTCTCCGCATTGCAAGGTGCAATTCTGAAATTTTTTGCTTTTTCCTGCTCCTCTTAGCATGATAAAGAAGATTCAAAGAGAGTGAGATGCCAGCTCCTTTCATTCAGTCAGTAGCTTCAATCATTTCTGGTATATGAATAACATGATGTTTTTCAATGGCAAAAATCAATGAATATTGTAAATGCACAAACAGTAATTTCTCCGCATTGCAAGTTGCAATTCTGAAATTTTTTGCTTTTTCCTGCTCCTCTTAGCATGATAAAGAAGATTCAAAGAGAGTGAGATGCCAGCTCCTTTCATTCAGTCAGTAGCTTCAATCATTTCTGGACGTTTTTCAAAGGCAAAAATCAATGAATATTGTAAATGCACAAACAGTAATTTCTCCGCATTGCAAGGTGCAATTCTGAAATTTTTTGCTTTTTCCTGCTCCTCTTAGCATGATAAAGAAGATTCAAAGAGAGTGAGATGCCAGCTCCTTTCATTCAGTCAGTAGCTTCAATCATTTCTGGACGTTTTTCAATGGCAAAAATCAATGAATATTGTAAATGCACAAACAGTAATTTCTCCGCATTGCAAGGTGCAATTCTGAAATTTTTTGCTTTTTCCTGCTCCTCTTAGCATGATAAAGAAGATTCAAAGAGAGTGAGATGCCAGCTCCTTTCATTCAGTCAGTAGCTTCAAACATTTCTGGTATATGAATAACATGATGTTTTTCAATGGCAAAAATCAATGAATATTGTAAAAGCACAAACAGTAATTTCTCCGCATTGCAAGGTGCAATTCTGAAATTTTTTGCTTTTTCCTGCTCCTCTTAGCATGATAAAGAAGATTCAAAGAGAGTGAGATGCCAGCTCCTTTCATTCAGTCAGTAGCTTCAATCATTTCTGGACGTTTTTCAATGGCAAAAATCAATGAATATTGTAAATGCACAAACAGTAATTTCTCCGCATTGCAAGGTGCAATTCTGAAATTTTTTGCTTTTTCCTGCTCCTCTTAGCATGATAAAGAAGATTCAAAGAGAGTGAGATGCCAGCTCCTTTCATTCAGTCAGTAGCTTCAATCATTTCTGGTATATGAATAACATGATGTTTTTCAATGGCAAAAATCAATGAATATTGTAAATGCACAAACAGTAATTTCTCCACATTGCAAGGTGCAATTCTGAAATTTTTTGCTTTTTCCTGCTCCTCTTAGCATGATAAAGAAGATTCAAAGAGAGTGAGATGCCAGCTCCTTTCATTCAGTCAGTAGCTTCAATCATTTCTGGACGTTTTTCAATGGCAAAAATCAATGAATATTGTAAATGCACAAACAGTAATTTCTCCGCATTGCAAGGTGCAATTCTGAAATTTTTTGCTTTTTCCTGCTCCTCTTAGCATGATAAAGAAGATTCAAAGAGAGCGAGATGCCAGCTCCTTTCATTCAGTCAGTAGCTTCAATCATTTCTGGTATATGAATAACATGATGTTTTTCAATGGCAAAAATCAATGAATATTGTAAATGCACAAACAGTAATTTCTCCGCATTGCAAGGTGCAATTCTGAAATTTTTTGCTTTTTCCTGCTCCTCTTAGCATGATAAAGAAGATTCAAAGAGAGTGAGATGCCAGCTCCTTTCATTCAGTCAGTAGCTTCAATCATTTCTGGACGTTTTTCAATGGCAAAAATCAATGAATATTGTAAATGCACAAACAGTAATTTCTCCGCATTGCAAGGTGCAATTCTGAAATTTTTTGCTTTTTCCTGCTCCTCTTAGCATGATAAAGAAGATTCAAAGAGAGTGAGATGCCAGCTCCTTTCATTCAGTCAGTAGCTTCAAACATTTCTGGTATATGAATAACATGATGTTTTTCAATGGCAAAAATCAATGAATATTGTAAATGCACAAACAGTAATTTCTCCGCATTGCAAGGTGCAATTCTGAAATTTTTTGCTTTTTCCTGCTCCTCTTAGCATGATAAAGAAGATTCAAAGAGAGTGAGATGCCAGCTCCTTTCATTCAGTCAGTAGCTTCAATCATTTCTGGACGTTTTTCAATGGCAAAAATCAATGAATATTGTAAATGCACAAACAGTAATTTCTCCGCATTGCAAGGTGCAATTCTGATATTTTTTGCTTTTTCCTGCTCCTCTTAGCATGATAAAGAAGATTCAAAGAGAGTGAGATGCCAGCTCCTTTCATTCAGTCAGTAGCTTCAATCATTTCTGGACGTTTTTCAATGGCAAAAATCAATGAATATTGTAAATGCACAAACAGTAATTTCTCCGCATTGCAAGGTGCAATTCTGAAATTTTTTGCTTTTTCCTGCTCCTCTTCGCATGATAAAGAAGATTCAAAGAGAGTGAGATGCCAGCTCCTTTCATTCAGTCAGTAGCTTCAATCATTTCTGGTATATGAATAACATGATGTTTTTCAATGGCAAAAATCAATGAATATTGTAAATGCACAAACAGTAATTTCTCCGCATTGCAAGGTGCAATTCTGAAATTTTTTGCTTTTTCCTGCTCCTCTTAGCATGATAAAGAAGATTCAAAGAGAGTGAGATGCCAGCTCCTTTCATTCAGTCAGCAGCTTCAATCATTTCTGGACATTTTTCATTGGCAAAAATCAATGAATATTGTAAATGCACAAACAGTAATTTCTCCGCATTGCAAGGTGCAATTCTGGAATTTTTTGCTTTTTCCTGCTCCTCTTAGCATGATAAAGAAGATTCAAAGAGAGTGAGATGCCAGCTCCTTTCATTCAGTCAGTAGCTTCAAACATTTCTGGTATATGAATAACATGATGTTTTTCAATGGCAAAAATCAATGAATATTGTAAAAGCACAAACAGTAATTTCTCCGCATTGCAAGGTGCAATTCTGAAATTTTTTGCTTTTTCCTGCTCCTCTTAGCATGATAAAGAAGATTCAAAGAGAGTGAGATGCCAGCTCCTTTCATTCAGTCACTAGCTTCAATCATTTCTGGTATATGAATAACATGATGTTTTTCAATGGCAAAAATCAATGAATATTGTAAATGCACAAACAGTAATTTCTCCGCATTGCAAGTTGCAATTCTGAAATTTTTTGCTTTTTCCTGCTCCTCTTAGCATGATAAAGAAGATTCAAAGAGAGTGAGATGCCAGCTCCTTTCATTCAGTCAGTAGCTTCAATTATTTCTGGACGTTTTTCAATGGCAAAAATCAATGAATATTGTAAATGCACAAACAGTAATTTCTCCGCATTGCAAGGTGCAATTCTGAAATTTTTTGCTTTTTCCTGCTCCTCTTAGCATGATAAAGAAGATTCAAAGAGAGTGAGATGCCAGCTCCTTTCATTCAGTCAGTTGCTTCAATCATTTCTGGACGTTTTTCAATGGCAAAAATCAGTGAATATTGCAAATGCACAAACAGTAATTTCTCCGCATTGCAAGGTGCAATTCTGAAATTTTTTGCTTTTTCCTGCTCCTCTTAGCATGATAAAGAAGATTCAAAGAGAGTGAGATGCCAGCTCCTTTCATTCAGTCAGTAGCTTCAATCATTTCTGGACGTTTTTCAATGGCAAAAATCAATGAATATTGTAAATGCACAAACAGTAATTTCTCCGCATTTCAAGGTGCAATTCTGAAATTTTTTGCTTTTTCCTGCTCCTCTTTGCATGATAAAGAAGATTCAAAGAGAGTGAGATGCCAGCTCCTTTCATTCAGTCAGTAGCTTCAATCATTTCTGGTATATGAATAACATGATGTTTTTCAATGGCAAAAATCAATGAATATTGTAAATGCACAAACAGTAATTTCTCCGCATTGCAAGGTGCAATTCTGAAATTTTTGGCTTTTTCCTGCTCCTCTTAGCATGATAAAGAAGATTCAAAGAGAGTGAGATGCCAGCTCCTTTCATTCAGTCAGTAGCTTCAATCATTTCTGGATGTTTTTCAATGGCAAAAATCAATGAATATTGTAAATGCACAAACAGTAATTTCTCCGCATTGCAAGGTGCAATTCTGAAATTTTTTGCTTTTTCCTGCTCCTCTTAGCATGATAAAGAAGATTCAAAGAGAGTGAGATGCCAGCTCCTTTCATTCAGTCAGTTGCTTCAATCATTTCTGGACGTTTTTCAATGGCAAAAATCAGTAAATATTGCAAATGCACAAACAGTAATTTCTCCGCATTGCAAGGTGCAATTCTGAAATTTTTTGCTTTTTCCTGCTCCTCTTAGCATGATAAAGAAGATTCAAAGAGAGTGAGATGCCAGCTCCTTTCATTCAGTCAGTAGCTTCAATCATTTCTGGACGTTTTTCAATGGCAAAAATCAATGAATATTGTAAATGCACAAACAGTAATTTCTCCGCATTGCAAGGTGCAATTCTGAAATTTTTTGCTTTTTCCTGCTCCTCTTTGCATGATAAAGAAGATTCAAAGAGAGTGAGATGCCAGCTCCTTTCATTCAGTCAGTAGCTTCAATCATTTCTGGTATATGAATAACATGATGTTTTTCAATGGCAAAAATCAATGAATATTGTAAATGCACAAACAGTAATTTCTCCGCATTGCAAGGTGCAATTCTGAAATTTTTGGCTTTTTCCTGCTCCTCTTAGCATGATAAAGAAGATTCAAAGAGAGTGAGATGCCAGCTCCTTTCATTCAGTCAGTAGCTTCAATCATTTCTGGATGTTTTTCAATGGCAAAAATCAATGAATATTGTAAATGCACAAACAGTAATTTCTCCGCATTGCAAGGTGCAATTCTGAAATTTCTTGCATTTTCCTGCTCCTCTTAGCATGATAAAGAAGATTCAAAGAGAGTGAGATGCCAGCTCCTTTCATTCAGTCAGTAGCTTCAATCATTTCTGGACGTTTTTCAATGGCAAAAATCAATGAATATTGTAAATGCACAAACAGTAATTTCTCCGCATTGCAAGGTGCAATTCTGAAATTTTTTGCTTTTTCCTGCTCCTCTTAGCATGATAAAGAAGATTCAAAGAGAGTGAGATGCCAGCTCCTTTCATTCAGTCAGTAGCTTCAAACATTTCTGGTATATGAATAACATGATGTTTTTCAATGGCAAAAATCAATGAATATTGTAAATGCACAAACAGTAATTTCTCCGCATTGCAAGGTGCAATTCTGAAATTTTTTGCTTTTTCCTGCTCCTCTTAGCATGATAAAGAAGATTCAAAGAGAGTGAGATGCCAGCTCCTTTCATTCAGTCAGTAGCTTCAATCATTTCTGGTATATGAATAACATGATGTTTTTCAATGGCAAAAATCAATGAATATTGTAAATGCACAAACAGTAATTTCTCCGCATTGCAAGTTGCAATTCTGAAATTTTTTGCTTTTTCCTGCTCCTCTTAGCATGATAAAGAAGATTCAAAGAGAGTGAGATGCCAGCTCCTTTCATTCAGTCAGTAGCTTCAATCATTTCTGGACGTTTTTCAATGGCAAAAATCAATGAATATTGTAAATGCACAAACAGTAATTTCTCCGCATTGCAAGGTGCAATTCTGAAATTTTTTGCTTTTTCCTGCTCCTCTTAGCATGATAAAGAAGATTCAAAGAGAGTGAGATGCCAGCTCCTTTCATTCAGTCAGTAGCTTCAATCATTTCTGGACGTTTTTCAATGGCAAAAATCAATGAATATTGTAAATGCACAAACAGTAATTTCTCCGCATTGCAAGGTGCAATTCTGAAATTTTTTGCTTTTTCCTGCTCCTCTTAGCATGATAAAGAAGATTCAAAGAGAGTGAGATGCCAGCTCCTTTCATTCAGTCAGTAGCTTCAAACATTTCTGGTATATGAATAACATGATGTTTTTCAATGGCAAAAATCAATGAATATTGTAAAAGCACAAACAGTAATTTCTCCGCATTGCAAGGGGCAATTCTGAAATTTTTTGCTTTTTCCTGCTCCTCTTAGCATGATAAAGAAGATTCAAAGAGAGTGAGATGCCAGCTCCTTTCATTCAGTCAGTAGCTTCAATCATTTCTGGACGTTTTTCAATGGCAAAAATCAATGAATATTGTAAATGCACAAACAGTAATTTCTCCGCATTGCAAGGTGCAATTCTGAAATTTTTTGCTTTTTCCTGCTCCTCTTAGCATGATAAAGAAGATTCAAAGAGAGTGAGATGCCAGCTCCTTTCATTCAGTCAGTAGCTTCAATCATTTCTGGTATATGAATAACATGATGTTTTTCAATGGCAAAAATCAATGAATATTGTAAATGCACAAACAGTAATTTCTCCACATTGCAAGGTGCAATTCTGAAATTTTTTGCTTTTTCCTGCTCCTCTTAGCATGATAAAGAAGATTCAAAGAGAGTGAGATGCCAGCTCCTTTCATTCAGTCAGTAGCTTCAATCATTTCTGGACGTTTTTCAATGGCAAAAATCAATGAATATTGTAAATGCACAAACAGTAATTTCTCCGCATTGCAAGGTGCAATTCTGAAATTTTTTGCTTTTTCCTGCTCCTCTTAGCATGATAAAGAAGATTCAAAGAGAGCGAGATGCCAGCTCCTTTCATTCAGTCAGTAGCTTCAATCATTTCTGGTATATGAATAACATGATGTTTTTCAATGGCAAAAATCAATGAATATTGTAAATGCACAAACAGTAATTTCTCCGCATTGCAAGGTGCAATTCTGAAATTTTTTGCTTTTTCCTGCTCCTCTTAGCATGATAAAGAAGATTCAAAGAGAGTGAGATGCCAGCTCCTTTTATTCAGTCAGTAGCTTCAATCATTTCTGGACGTTTTTCAATGGCAAAAATCAATGAATATTGTAAATGCACAAACAGTAATTTCTCCGCATTGCAAGGTGCAATTCTGAAATTTTTTGCTTTTTCCTGCTCCTCTTAGCATGATAAAGAAGATTCAAAGAGAGTGAGATGCCAGCTCCTTTCATTCAGTCAGTAGCTTCAAACATTTCTAGTATATGAATAACATGATGTTTTTCAATGGCAAAAATCAATGAATATTGTAAATGCACAAACAGTAATTTCTCCGCATTGCAAGGTGCAATTCTGAAATTTTTTGCTTTTTCCTGCTCCTCTTAGCATGATAAAGAAGATTCAAAGAGAGTGAGATGCCAGCTCCTTTCATTCAGTCAGTAGCTTCAATCATTTCTGGACGTTTTTCAATGGCAAAAATCAATGAATATTGTAAATGCACAAACAGTAATTTCTCCGCATTGCAAGATGCAATTCTGAAATTTTTTGCTTTTTCCTGCTCCTCTTAGCATGATAAAGAAGATTCAAAGAGAGTGAGATGCCAGCTCCTTTCATTCAGTCAGGAGCTTCAATCATTTCTGGACGTTTTTCAATGGCAAAAATCAATGAATATTGTAAATGCACAAACAGTAATTTCTCCGCATTGCAAGGTGCAATTCTGAAATTTTTTGCTTTTTCCTGCTCCTCTTAGCATGATAAAGAAGATTCAAAGAGAGTGAGATGCCAGCTCCTTTCATTCAGTCAGTAGCTTCAATCATTTCTGGTATATGAATAACATGATGTTTTTCAATGGCAAAAATCAATGAATATTGTAAATGCACAAACAGTAATTTCTCCGCATTGCAAGGTGCAATTCTGAAATTTTTTGCTTTTTCCTGCTCCTCTTAGCATGATAAAGAAGATTCAAAGAGAGTGAGATGCCAGCTCCTTTCATTCAGTCAGCAGCTTCAATCATTTCTGGACATTTTTCAATGGCAAAAATCAATGAATATTGTAAATGCACAAACAGTAATTTCTCCGCATTGCAAGGTGCAATTCTGAAATTTTTTGCTTTTTCCTGCTCCTCTTAGCATGATAAAGAAGATTCAAAGAGAGTGAGATGCCAGCTCCTTTCATTCAGTCAGTAGCTTCAAACATTTCTGGTATATGAATAACATGATGTTTTTCAATGGCAAAAATCAATGAATATTGTAAAAGCACAAACAGTAATTTCTCCGCATTGCAAGGTGCAATTCTGAAATTTTTTGCTTTTTCCTGCTCCTCTTAGCATGATAAAGAAGATTCAAAGAGAGTGAGATGCCAGCTCCTTTCATTCAGTCAGTAGCTTCAATCATTTCTGGACGTTTTTCAATGGCAAAAATCAATGAATATTGTAAATGCACAAACAGTAATTTCTCCGCATTGCAAGGTGCAATTCTGAAATTTTTTGCTTTTTCCTGCTCCTCTTAGCATGATAAAGAAGATTCAAAGAGAGTGAGATGCCAGCTCCTTTCATTCAGTCAGTAGCTTCAATCATTTCTGGTATATGAATAACATGATGTTTTTCAATGGCAAAAATCAATGAATATTGTAAATGCACAAACAGTAATTTCTCCGCATTGCAAGTTGCAATTCTGAAATTTTTTGCTTTTTCCTGCTCCTCTTAGCATGATAAAGAAGATTCAAAGAGAGTGAGATGCCAGATCCTTTCATTCAGTCAGTAGCTTCAATTATTTCTGGACTTTTTCAATGGCAAAAATCAATGAATATTGTAAATGCACAAACAGTAATTTCTCCGCATTGCAAGGTGCAATTCTGAAATTTTTTGCTTTTTCCTGCTCCTCTTAGCATGATAAAGAAGATTCAAAGAGAGTGAGATGCCAGCTCCTTTCATTCAGTCAGTAGCTTCAATCATTTCTGGACGTTTTTCAATGGCAAAAATCAATGAATATTGTAAATGCACAAACAGTAATTTCTCCGCATTGCAAGGTGCAATTCTGAAATTTTTTGCTTTTTCCTGCTCCTCTTAGCATGATAAAGAAGATTCAAAGAGAGTGAGATGCCAGCTCCTTTCATTCAGTCAGTAGCTTCAATCATTTCTGGACGTTTTTCAATGGCAAAAATCAATGAAATATTGTAAATGCACAAACAGTAATTTCTCCGCATTGCAAGGTGCAATTCTGAAATTTTTTGCTTTTTCCTGCTCCTCTTAGCATGATAAAGAAGATTCAAAGAGAGTGAGATGCCAGCTCCTTTCATTCAGTCAGTAGCTTCAATCATTTCTGGTATATGAATAACATGATGTTTTTCAATGGCAAAAATCAATGAATATTGTAAATGCACAAACAGTAATTTCTCCGCATTGCAAGTTGCAATTCTGAAATTTTTTGCTTTTTCCTGCTCCTCTTAGCATGATAAAGAAGATTCAAAGAGAGTGAGATTCCAGCTCCTTTCATTCAGTCAGTAGCTTCAATCATTTCTGGACGTTTTTCAATGGCAAAAATCAATGAATATTGTAAATGCACAAACAGTAATTTCTCCGCATTGCAAGGTGCAATTCTGAAATTTTTTGCTTTTTCCTGCTCCTCTTAGCATGATAAAGAAGATTCAAAGAGAGTGAGATGCCAGCTCCTTTCATTCAGTCAGTAGCTTCAAACATTTCTGGTATATGAATAACATGATGTTTTTCAATGGCAAAAATCAATGAATATTGTAAATGCACAAACAGTAATTTCTCCGCATTGCAAGGTGCAATTCTGAAATTTTTTGCTTTTTCCTGCTCCTCTTAGCATGATAAAGAAGATTCAAAGAGAGTGAGATGCCAGCTCCTTTCATTCAGTCAGTAGCTTCAATCATTTCTGGACGTTTTTCAATGGCAAAAATCAATGAATATTGTAAATGCACAAACAGTAATTTCTCCGCATTGCAAGGTGCAATTCTGATATTTTTTGCTTTTTCCTGCTCCTCTTAGCATGATAAAGAAGATTCAAAGAGAGTGAGATGCCAGCTCCTTTCATTCAGTCAGTAGCTTCAATCATTTCTGGACGTTTTTCAATGGCAAAAATCAATGAATATTGTAAATGCACAAACAGTAATTTCTCCGCATTGCAAGGTGCAATTCTGAAATTTTTTGCTTTTTCCTGCTCCTCTTAGCATGATAAAGAAGATTCAAAGAGAGTGAGATGCCAGCTCCTTTCATTCAGTCAGTAGCTTCAATCATTTCTGGTATATGAATAACATGATGTTTTTCAATGGCAAAAATCAATGAATATTGTAAATGCACAAACAGTAATTTCTCCGCATTGCAAGGTGCAATTCTGAAATTTTTTGCTTTTTCCTGCTCCTCTTAGCATGATAAAGAAGATTCAAAGAGAATGAGATGCCAGCTCCTTTCATTCAGTCAGCAGCTTCAATCATTTCTGGACATTTTTCAATGGCAAAAATCAATGAATATTGTAAATGCACAAACAGTAATTTCTCCGCATTGCAAGGTGCAATTCTGGAATTTTTTGCTTTTTCCTGCTCCTCTTAGCATGATAAAGAAGATTCAAAGAGAGTGAGATGCCAGCTCCTTTCATTCAGTCAGTAGCTTCAAACATTTCTGGTATATGACTAACATGATGTTTTTCAATGGCAAAAATCAATGAATATTGTAAAAGCACAAACAGTAATTTCTCCGCATTGCAAGGTGCAATTCTGAAATTTTTTGCTTTTTCCTGCTCCTCTTAGCATGATAAAGAAGATTCAAAGAGAGTGAGATGCCAGCTCCTTTCATTCAGTCAGTAGCTTCAATCATTTCTGGACGTTTTTCAATGGCAAAAATCAATGAATATTGTAAATGCAAAAACAGTAATTTCTCCGCATTGCAAGGTGCAATTCTGAAATTTTTTGCTTTTTCCTGCTCCTCTTAGCATGATAAAGAAGATTCAAAGAGAGTGAGATGCCAGCTCCTTTCATTCAGTCACTAGCTTCAATCATTTCTGGTATATGAATAACATGATGTTTTTCAATGGCAAAAATCAATGAATATTGTAAATGCACAAACAGTAATTTCTCCGCATTGCAAGTTGCAATTCTGAAATTTTTTGCTTTTTCCTGCTCCTCTTAGCATGATAAAGAAGATTCAAAGAGAGTGAGATGCCAGCTCCTTTCATTCAGTCAGTAGCTTCAATTATTTCTGGACGTTTTTCAATGGCAAAAATCAATGAATATTGTAAATGCACAAACAGTAATTTCTCCGCATTGCAAGGTGCAATTCTGAAATTTTTTGCTTTTTCCTGCTCCTCTTAGCATGATAAAGAAGATTCAAAGAGAGTGAGATGCCAGCTCCTTTCATTCAGTCAGTCGCTTCAATCATTTCTGGACGTTTTTCAATGGCAAAAATCAGTGAATATTGCAAATGCACAAACAGTAATTTCTCCGCATTGCAAGGTGCAATTCTGAAATTTTTTGCTTTTTCCTGCTCCTCTTAGCATGATAAAGAAGATTCAAAGAGAGTGAGATGCCAGCTCCTTTCATTCAGTCAGTAGCTTCAATCATTTCTGGACGTTTTTCAATGGCAAAAATCAATGAATATTGTAAATGCACAAACAGTAATTTCTCCGCATTGCAAGGTGCAATTCTGAAATTTTTTGCTTTTTCCTGCTCCTCTTTGCATGATAAAGAAGATTCAAAGAGAGTGAGATGCCAGCTCCTTTCATTCAGTCAGTAGCTTCAATCATTTCTGGTATATGAATAACATGATGTTTTTCAATGGCAAAAATCAATGAATATTGTAAATGCACAAACAGTAATTTCTCCGCATTGCAAGGTGCAATTCTGAAATTTTTGGCTTTTTCCTGCTCCTCTTGGCATGATAAAGAAGATTCAAAGAGAGTGAGATGCCAGCTCCTTTCATTCAGTCAGTAGCTTCAATCATTTCTGGATGTTTTTCAATGGCAAAAATCAATGAATATTGTAAATGCACAAACAGTAATTTCTCCGCATTGCAAGGTGCAATTCTGAAATTTTTTGCTTTTTCCTGCTCCTCTTAGCATGATAAAGAAGATTCAAAGAGAGTGAGATGCCAGCTCCTTTCATTCAGTCAGTTGCTTCAATCATTTCTGGACGTTTTTCAATGGCAAAAATCAGTAAATATTGCAAATGCACAAACAGTAATTTCTCCGCATTGCAAGGTGCAATTCTGAAATTTTTTGCTTTTTCCTGCTCCTCTTAGCATGATAAAGAAGATTCAAAGAGAGTGAGATGCCAGCTCCTTTCATTCAGTCAGTAGCTTCAATCATTTCTGGACGTTTTTCAATGGCAAAAATCAATGAATATTGTAAATGCACAAACAGTAATTTCTCCGCATTGCAAGGTGCAATTCTGAAATTTTTTGCTTTTTCCTGCTCCTCTTTGCATGATAAAGAAGATTCAAAGAGAGTGAGATGCCAGCTCCTTTCATTCAGTCAGTAGCTTCAATCATTTCTGGTATATGAATAACATGATGTTTTTCAATGGCAAAAATCAATGAATATTGTAAATGCACAAACAGTAATTTCTCCGCATTGCAAGGTGCAATTCTGAAATTTTTGGCTTTTTCCTGCTCCTCTTAGCATGATAAAGAAGATTCAAAGAGAGTGAGATGCCAGCTCCTTTCATTCAGTCAGTAGCTTCAATCATTTCTGGATGTTTTTCAATGGCAAAAATCAATGAATATTGTAAATGCACAAACAGTAATTTCTCCGCATTGCAAGGTGCAATTCTGAAATTTCTTGCATTTTCCTGCTCCTCTTAGCATGATAAAGAAGATTCAAAGAGAGTGAGATGCCAGCTCCTTTCATTCAGTCAGTAGCTTCAATCATTTCTGGACGTTTTTCAATGGCAAAAATCAATGAATATTGTAAATGCACAAACAGTAATTTCTCCGCATTGCAAGGTGCAATTCTGAAATTTTTTGCTTTTTCCTGCTCCTCTTAGCATGATAAAGAAGATTCAAAGAGAGTGAGATGCCAGCTCCTTTCATTCAGTCAGTAGCTTCAAACATTTCTGGTATATGAATAACATGATGTTTTTCAATGGCAAAAATCAATGAATATTGTAAATGCACAAACAGTAATTTCTCCGCATTGCAAGGTGCAATTCTGAAATTTTTTGCTTTTTCCTGCTCCTCTTAGCATGATAAAGAAGATTCAAAGAGAGTGAGATGCCAGCTCCTTTCATTCAGTCAGTAGCTTCAATCATTTCTGGTATATGAATAACATGATGTTTTTCAATGGCAAAAATCAATGAATATTGTAAATGCACAAACAGTAATTTCTCCGCATTGCAAGTTGCAATTCTGAAATTTTTTGCTTTTTCCTGCTCCTCTTAGCATGATAAAGAAGATTCAAAGAGAGTGAGATGCCAGCTCCTTTCATTCAGTCAGTAGCTTCAATCATTTCTGGACGTTTTTCAATGGCAAAAATCAATGAATATTGTAAATGCACAAACAGTAATTTCTCCGCATTGCAAGGTGCAATTCTGAAATTTTTTGCTTTTTCCTGCTCCTCTTAGCATGATAAAGAAGATTCAAAGAGAGTGAGATGCCAGCTCCTTTCATTCAGTCAGTAGCTTCAATCATTTCTGGACGTTTTTCAATGGCAAAAATCAATGAATATTGTAAATGCACAAACAGTAATTTCTCCGCATTGCAAGGTGCAATTCTGAAATTTTTTGCTTTTTCCTGCTCCTCTTAGCATGATAAAGAAGATTCAAAGAGAGTGAGATGCCAGCTCCTTTCATTCAGTCAGTAGCTTCAAACATTTCTGGTATATGAATAACATGATGTTTTTCAATGGCAAAAATCAATGAATATTGTAAAAGCACAAACAGTAATTTCTCCGCATTGCAAGGGGCAATTCTGAAATTTTTTGCTTTTTCCTGCTCCTCTTAGCATGATAAAGAAGATTCAAAGAGAGTGAGATGCCAGCTCCTTTCATTCAGTCAGTAGCTTCAATCATTTCTGGACGTTTTTCAATGGCAAAAATCAATGAATATTGTAAATGCACAAACAGTAATTTCTCCGCATTGCAAGGTGCAATTCTGAAATTTTTTGCTTTTTCCTGCTCCTCTTAGCATGATAAAGAAGATTCAAAGAGAGTGAGATGCCAGCTCCTTTCATTCAGTCAGTAGCTTCAATCATTTCTGGTATATGAATAACATGATGTTTTTCAATGGCAAAAATCAATGAATATTGTAAATGCACAAACAGTAATTTCTCCACATTGCAAGGTGCAATTCTGAAATTTTTTGCTTTTTCCTGCTCCTCTTAGCATGATAAAGAAGATTCAAAGAGAGTGAGATGCCAGCTCCTTTCATTCAGTCAGTAGCTTCAATCATTTCTGGACGTTTTTCAATGGCAAAAATCAATGAATATTGTAAATGCACAAACAGTAATTTCTCCGCATTGCAAGGTGCAATTCTGAAATTTTTTGCTTTTTCCTGCTCCTCTTAGCATGATAAAGAAGATTCAAAGAGAGCGAGATGCCAGCTCCTTTCATTCAGTCAGTAGCTTCAATCATTTCTGGTATATGAATAACATGATGTTTTTCAATGGCAAAAATCAATGAATATTGTAAATGCACAAACAGTAATTTCTCCGCATTGCAAGGTGCAATTCTGAAATTTTTTGCTTTTTCCTGCTCCTCTTAGCATGATAAAGAAGATTCAAAGAGAGTGAGATGCCAGCTCCTTTTATTCAGTCAGTAGCTTCAATCATTTCTGGACGTTTTTCAATGGCAAAAATCAATGAATATTGTAAATGCACAAACAGTAATTTCTCCGCATTGCAAGGTGCAATTCTGAAATTTTTTGCTTTTTCCTGCTCCTCTTAGCATGATAAAGAAGATTCAAAGAGAGTGAGATGCCAGCTCCTTTCATTCAGTCAGTAGCTTCAAACATTTCTAGTATATGAATAACATGATGTTTTTCAATGGCAAAAATCAATGAATATTGTAAATGCACAAACAGTAATTTCTCCGCATTGCAAGGTGCAATTCTGAAATTTTTTGCTTTTTCCTGCTCCTCTTAGCATGATAAAGAAGATTCAAAGAGAGTGAGATGCCAGCTCCTTTCATTCAGTCAGTAGCTTCAATCATTTCTGGACGTTTTTCAATGGCAAAAATCAATGAATATTGTAAATGCACAAACAGTAATTTCTCCGCATTGCAAGGTGCAATTCTGAAATTTTTTGCTTTTTCCTGCTCCTCTTAGCATGATAAAGAAGATTCAAAGAGAGTGAGATGCCAGCTCCTTTCATTCAGTCAGGAGCTTCAATCATTTCTGGACGTTTTTCAATGGCAAAAATCAATGAATATTGTAAATGCACAAACAGTAATTTCTCCGCATTGCAAGGTGCAATTCTGAAATTTTTTGCTTTTTCCTGCTCCTCTTAGCATGATAAAGAAGATTCAAAGAGAGTGAGATGCCAGCTCCTTTCATTCAGTCAGTAGCTTCAATCATTTCTGGTATATGAATAACATGATGTTTTTCAATGGCAAAAATCAATGAATATTGTAAATGCACAAACAGTAATTTCTCCGCATTGCAAGGTGCAATTCTGAAATTTTTTGCTTTTTCCTGCTCCTCTTAGCATGATAAAGAAGATTCAAAGAGAGTGAGATGCCAGCTCCTTTCATTCAGTCAGCAGCTTCAATCATTTCTGGACATTTTTCAATGGCAAAAATCAATGAATATTGTAAATGCACAAACAGTAATTTCTCCGCATTGCAAGGTGCAATTCTGAAATTTTTTGCTTTTTCCTGCTCCTCTTAGCATGATAAAGAAGATTCAAAGAGAGTGAGATGCCAGCTCCTTTCATTCAGTCAGTAGCTTCAAACATTTCTGGTATATGAATAACATGATGTTTTTCAATGGCAAAAATCAATGAATATTGTAAAAGCACAAACAGTAATTTCTCCGCATTGCAAGGTGCAATTCTGAAATTTTTTGCTTTTTCCTGCTCCTCTTAGCATGATAAAGAAGATTCAAAGAGAGTGAGATGCCAGCTCCTTTCATTCAGTCAGTAGCTTCAATCATTTCTGGACGTTTTTCAATGGCAAAAATCAATGAATATTGTAAATGCACAAACAGTAATTTCTCCGCATTGCAAGGTGCAATTCTGAAATTTTTTGCTTTTTCCTGCTCCTCTTAGCATGATAAAGAAGATTCAAAGAGAGTGAGATGCCAGCTCCTTTCATTCAGTCAGTAGCTTCAATCATTTCTGGTATATGAATAACATGATGTTTTTCAATGGCAAAAATCAATGAATATTGTAAATGCACAAACAGTAATTTCTCCGCATTGCAAGTTGCAATTCTGAAATTTTTTGCTTTTTCCTGCTCCTCTTAGCATGATAAAGAAGATTCAAAGAGAGTGAGATGCCAGCTCCTTTCATTCAGTCAGTAGCTTCAATTATTTCTGGACTTTTTCAATGGCAAAAATCAATGAATATTGTAAATGCACAAACAGTAATTTCTCCGCATTGCAAGGTGCAATTCTGAAATTTTTTGCTTTTTCCTGCTCCTCTTAGCATGATAAAGAAGATTCAAAGAGAGTGAGATGCCAGCTCCTTTCATTCAGTCAGTAGCTTCAATCATTTCTGGACGTTTTTCAATGGCAAAAATCAATGAATATTGTAAATGCACAAACAGTAATTTCTCCGCATTGCAAGGTGCAATTCTGAAATTTTTTGCTTTTTCCTGCTCCTCTTAGCATGATAAAGAAGATTCAAAGAGAGTGAGATGCCAGCTCCTTTCATTCAGTCAGTAGCTTCAATCATTTCTGGACGTTTTTCAATGGCAAAAATCAATGAATATTGTAAATGCACAAACAGTAATTTCTCCGCATTGCAAGGTGCAATTCTGAAATTTTTTGCTTTTTCCTGCTCCTCTTAGCATGATAAAGAAGATTCAAAGAGAGTGAGATGCCAGCTCCTTTCATTCAGTCAGTAGCTTCAATCATTTCTGGTATATGAATAACATGATGTTTTTCAATGGCAAAAATCAATGAATATTGTAAATGCACAAACAGTAATTTCTCCGCATTGCAAGTTGCAATTCTGAAATTTTTTGCTTTTTCCTGCTCCTCTTAGCATGATAAAGAAGATTCAAAGAGAGTGAGATTCCAGCTCCTTTCATTCAGTCAGTAGCTTCAATCATTTCTGGACGTTTTTCAATGGCAAAAATCAATGAATATTGTAAATGCACAAACAGTAATTTCTCCGCATTGCAAGGTGCAATTCTGAAATTTTTTGCTTTTTCCTGCTCCTCTTAGCATGATAAAGAAGATTCAAAGAGAGTGAGATGCCAGCTCCTTTCATTCAGTCAGTAGCTTCAATCATTTCTGGACGTTTTTCAATGACAAAAATCAATGAATATTGTAAATGCACAAACAGTAATTTCTCCGCATTGCAAGATGCAATTCTGAAATTTTTTGCTTTTTCCTGCTCCTCTTAGCATGATAAAAAAGATTCAAAGAGAGTGAGATGCCAGCTCCTTTCATTCAGTCAGTAGCTTCAATCATTTCTGGACGTTTTTCAATGGCAAAAATCAATGAATATTGTAAATGCACAAACAGTAATTTCTCCGCATTGCAAGGTGCAATTCTGAAATTTTTTGCTTTTTCCTGCTCCTCTTAGCATGATAAAGAAGATTCAAAGAGAGTGAGATGCCAGCTCCTTTCATTCAGTCAGTAGCTTCAATCATTTCTGGTATATGAATAACATGATGTTTTTCAATGGCAAAAATCAATGAATATTGTAAATGCACAAACAGTAATTTCTCCGCATTGCAAGGTGCAATTCTGAAATTTTTTGCTTTTTCCTGCTCCTCTTAGCATGATAAAGAAGATTCAAAGAGAGTGAGATGCCAGCTCCTTTCATTCAGTCAGTAGCTTCAATCATTTCTGGACGTTTTTCAATGGCAAAAATCAATGAATATTGTAAATGCACAAACAGTAATTTCTCCGCATTGCAAGGTGCAATTTTGAAATTTGTTGCTTTTTCCTGCTCCTCTTAGCATGATAAAGAAGATTCAAAGAGAGTGAGATGCCAGCTCCTTTCATTCAGTCAGTAGCTTCAGTCATTTCTGGACGTTTTTCAATGGCAAAAATCAATGAATATTGTAAATGCACAAACAGTAATTTCTCCGCATTGCAAGGTGCAATTCTGAAATTTTTTGCTTTTTCCTGCTCCTCTTAGCATGATAAAGAAGATTCAAAGAGAGTGAGATGCCAGCTCCTTTCATTCAGTCAGTAGCTTCAAACATTTCTGGTATAAACATTTCTGGACGTTTTCCAATGGCAAAAATCAATGAATATTGTAAATGCACAAACAGTAATATCTCCACATTGCAAGGTGCAATTCTGAAATTTTTTGCTTTTTCCTGCTAATCCTAGCATGATAAAGAAGATTCAAATAGAGTGAGATGCCAGCTCCGTTCATTCAGTCAGTAGCTTCAAACATTTCTGGACGTTTTTCAATGGCAAAATTCAATGAATATTGTAAATGCACAAACAGTAATATCTCCACATTGCCAGGTGCAATTCTGAAATTTTTTGCTTTTTCCTGCTAATCCTAGCATGATAAAGAAGATTCAAAGAGAGTGAGATGCCAGCTCATTTCATTCAGTCAGTAGCTTCAATCATTTCTGGACATTTTTCAATGGCAAAAATCAATGAATATTGTAAATGCACAAACAGTAATTTCTCCGCATTGCAAGGTGCAATTCTGAAATTTTTTGCTTTTTCCTGCTCCTCTTAGCATGATAAAGAAGATTCAAAGAGATTGAGATGCCAGCTCCTTTCATTCAGTCAGTAGCTTCAATCATTTCTGGACGTTTTTCAATGGCAAAAATCAATGAATATTGTAAATGCACAAACAGTAATTTCTCCGCATTGCAAGGTGCAATTCTGAAATTTTTTGCTTTTTCCTGCTCCTCTTAGCATGATAAAGAAGATTCAAAGAGAGTGAGATGCCAGCTCCTTTCATTCAGTCAGTAGCTTCAATCATTTCTGGTATATGAATAACATGATGTTTTTCAATGGCAAAAATCAATGAATATTGTAAATGCACAAACAGTAATTTCTCCGCATTGCAAGGTGCAATTCTGAAATTTTTTGCTTTTTCCTGCTCCTCTTAGCATGATAAAGAAGATTCAAAGAGAGTGAGATGCCAGCTCCTTTCATTCAGTCAGTAGCTTCAATCATTTCTGGACGTTTTTGAATGGCAAAAATCAATGAATATTGTAAATGCACAAACAGTAATTTCTCCGCATTGCAAGATGCAATTCTGAAATTTTTTGCTTTTTCCTGCTCCTCTTAGCATGATAAAGAAGATTCAAAGAGAGTGAGATGCCAGCTCCTTTCATTCAGTCAGTAGCTTCAGTCATTTCTGGACGTTTTTCAATGCAAAAATCAATGAATATTGTAAATGCACAAACAGTAATTTCTCCGCATTGCAAGGTGCAATTCTGAAATTTTTTGCTTTTTCCTGCTCCTCTTAGCATGATAAAGAAGATTCAAAGAGAGTGAGATGCCAGCTCCTTTCATTCAGTCAGTAGCTTCAATCATTTCTGGTATATGAATAACATGATGTTTTTCAATGGCAAAAATCAATGAATATTGTAAATGCACAAACAGTAATTTCTCCGCATTGCAAGGTGCAATTCTGAAATTTTTTGCTTTTTCCTGCTCCTCTTAGCATGATAAAGAAGATTCAAAGAGAGTGAGATGCCAGCTCCTTTCATTCAGTCAGTAGCTTCAATCATTTCTGGATGTTTTTCAATGGCAAAAATCAATGAATATTATAAATGCACAAACAGTAATTTCTCCGCATTGCAAGGTGCAATTCTGAAATTTCTTGCATTTTCCTGCTCCTCTTAGCATGATAAAGAAGATTCAAAGAGAGTGAGATGCCAGCTCCTTTCATTCAGTCAGTAGCTTCAATCATTTCTGGACGTTTTTCAATGGCAAAAATCAATGAATATTGTAAATGCACAAACAGTAATTTCTCCGCATTGCAAGGTGCAATTCTGAAATTTTTTGCTTTTTCCTGCTCCTCTTAGCATGATAAAGAAGATTCAAAGAGAGTGAGATGCCAGCTCCTTTCATTCAGTCAGTAGCTTCAAACATTTCTGGTATATGAATAACATGATGTTTTTCAATGGCAAAAATCAATGAATATTGTAAATGCACAAACAGTAATTTCTCCGCATTGCAAGGTGCAATTCTGAAATTTTTTGCTTTTTCCTGCTCCTCTTAGCATGATAAAGAAGATTCAAAGAGAGTGAGATGCCAGCTCCTTTCATTCAGTCAGTAGCTTCAATCATTTCTGGACGTTTTTCAATGGCAAAAATCAATGAATATTGTAAATGCACAAACAGTAATTTCTCCGCATTGCAAGGTGCAATTCTGAAATTTTTTGCTTTTTCCTGCTCCTCTTAGCATGATAAAGAAGATTCAAAGAGAGTGAGATGCCAGCTCCTTTCATTCAGTCAGTAGCTTCAATCATTTCTGGACGTTTTTCAATGGCAAAAATCAATGAATATTGTAAATGCACAAACAGTAATTTCTCCGCATTGCAAGGTGCAATTCTGAAATTTTTTGCTTTTTCCTGCTCCTCTTAGCATGATAAAGAAGATTCAAAGAGAGTGAGATGCCAGCTCCTTTCATTCAGTCAGTAGCTTCAATCATTTCTGGTATATGAATAACATGATGTTTTTCAATGGCAAAAATCAATGAATATTGTAAATGCACAAACAGTAATTTCTCCGCATTGCAAGTTGCAATTCTGAAATTTTTTGCTTTTTCCTGCTCCTCTTAGCATGATAAAGAAGATTCAAAGAGAGTGAGATTCCGGCTCCTTTCATTCAGTCAGTAGCTTCAATCATTTCTGGACGTTTTTCAATGGCAAAAATTAATGAATATTGTAAATGCACAAACAGTAATTTCTCCGCATTGCAAGGGGCAATTCTGAAATTTTTTGCTTTTTCCTGCTCCTCTTAGCATGATAAAGAAGATTCAAAGAGAGTGAGATGCCAGCTCCTTTCATTCAGTCAGTAGCTTCAATCATTTCTGGACGATTTTCAATGGCAAAAATCAATGAATATTGTAAATGCACAAACAGTAATTTCTCCGCATTGCAAGATGCAATTCTGAAATTTTTTGCTTTTTCCTGCTCCTCTTAGCATGATAAAGAAGATTCAAAGAGAGTGAGATGCCAGCTCCTTTCATTCAGTCAGTAGCTTCAGTCATTTCTGGACGTTTTTCAATGCAAAAATCAATGAATATTGTAAATGCACAAACAGTAATTTCTCCGCATTGCAAGGTGCAATTCTGAAATTTTTTGCTTTTTCCTGCTCCTCTTAGCATGATAAAGAAGATTCAAAGAGAGTGAGATGCCATCTCCTTTCATTCAGTCAGTAGCTTCAATCATTTCTGGTATATGAATAACATGATGTTTTTCAATGGCAAAAATCAATGAATATTGTAAATGCACAAACAGTAATTTCTCCGCATTGCAAGGTGCAATTCTGAAATTTTTTGCTTTTTCCTGCTCCTCTTAGCATGATAAAGAAGATTCAAAGAGAGTGAGATGCCAGCTCCTTTCATTCAGTCAGTAGCTTCAATCATTTCTGGATGTTTTTCAATGGCAAAAATCAATGAATATTATAAATGCACAAACAGTAATTTCTCCGCATTGCAAGGTGCAATTCTGAAATTTCTTGCATTTTCCTGCTCCTCTTAGCATGATAAAGAAGATTCAAAGAGAGTGAGATGCCAGCTCCTTTCATTCAGTCAGTAGCTTCAATCATTTCTGGACGTTTTTCAATGGCAAAAATCAATGAATATTGTAAATGCACAAACAGTAATTTCTCCGCATTGCAAGGTGCAATTCTGAAATTTTTTGCTTTTTCCTGCTCCTCTTAGCATGATAAAGAAGATTCAAAGAGAGTGAGATGCCAGCTCCTTTCATTCAGTCAGTAGCTTCAAACATTTCTGGTATATGAATAACATGATGTTTTTCAATGGCAAAAATCAATGAATATTGTAAATGCACAAACAGTAATTTCTCCGCATTGCAAGGTGCAATTCTGAAATTTTTTGCTTTTTCCTGCTCCTCTTAGCATGATAAAGAAGATTCAAAGAGAGTGAGATGCCAGCTCCTTTCATTCAGTCAGTAGCTTCAATCATTTCTGGACGTTTTTCAATGGCAAAAATCAATGAATATTGTAAATGCACAAACAGTAATTTCTCCGCATTGCAAGGTGCAATTCTGAAATTTTTTGCTTTTTCCTGCTCCTCTTAGCATGATAAAGAAGATTCAAAGAGAGTGAGATGCCAGCTCCTTTCATTCAGTCAGTAGCTTCAAACATTTCTGGTATATGAATAACATGATGTTTTTCAATGGCAAAAATCAATGAATATTATAAATGCACAAACAGTAATTTCTCCGCATTGCAAGGTGCAATTCTGAAATTTCTTGCATTTTCCTGCTCCTCTTAGCATGATAAAGAAGATTCAAAGAGAGTGAGATGCCAGCTCCTTTCATTCAGTCAGTAGCTTCAATCATTTCTGGACGTTTTTCAATGGCAAAAATCAATGAATATTGTAAATGCACAAACAGTAATTTCTCCGCATTGCAAGGTGCAATTCTGAAATTTTTTGCTTTTTCCTGCTCCTCTTAGCATGATAAAGAAGATTCAAAGAGAGTGAGATGCCAGCTCCTTTCATTCAGTCAGTAGCTTCAAACATTTCTGGTAAATGAATAACATGATGTTTTTCAATGGCAAAAATCAATGAATATTGTAAATGCACAAACAGTAATTTCTCCGCATTGCAAGGTGCAATTCTGAAATTTTTTGCTTTTTCCTGCTCCTCTTAGCATGATAAAGAAGATTCAAAGAGAGTGAGATGCCAGCTCCTTTCATTCAGTCAGTAGCTTCAATCATTTCTGGACGTTTTTCAATGGCAAAAATCAATGAATATTGTAAATGCACAAACAGTAATTTCTCCGCATTGCAAGGTGCAATTCTGAAATTTTTTGCTTTTTCCTGCTCCTATTAGCATGATAAAGAAGATTCAAAGAGAGTGAGATGCCAGCTTCTTTCATTGTCAGTAGCTTCAAACATTTCTGGGATATGAATAACATGATGTTTTTCAATGGCAAAAATTAATGAATATTGTAAATGCACAAACAGTAATTTCTCCGCATTGCAAGGTGCAATTCTGAAATTTTTTGCTTTTTCCTGCTCCTCTTAGCATGATAAAGAAGATTCAAAGAGAGTGAGATGCCAGCTCCTTTCATTCAGTCAGTAGCTTCAATCATTTCTGGACGTTTTTCAATGGCAAAAATCAATGAATATTGTAAATGCACAAACAGTAATTTCTCCGCATTGCAAGGTGCAATTCTGAAATTTTTTGCTTTTTCCTGCTCCTCTTAGCATGATAAAGAAGATTCAAAGAGAGTGAGATGCCAGCTCCTTTCATTCAGTCAGTAGCTTCAATCATTTCTGGACGTTTTTCAATGGCAAAAATCAATGAATATTGTAAATGCACAAACAGTAATTTCTCCGCATTGCAAGGTGCAATTCTGAAATTTTTTGCTTTTTCCTGCTCCTCTTAGCATGATAAAGAAGATTCAAAGAGAGTGAGATGCCAGCTCCTTTCATTCAGTCAGTAGCTTCAATCATTTCTGGTATATGAATAACATGATGTTTTTCAATGGCAAAAATCAATGAATATTGTAAATGCACAAACAGTAATTTCTCCGCATTGCAAGTTGCAATTCTGAAATTTTTTGCTTTTTCCTGCTCCTCTTAGCATGATAAAGAAGATTCAAAGAGAGTGAGATTCCGGCTCCTTTCATTCAGTCAGTAGCTTCAATCATTTCTGGACGTTTTTCAATGGCAAAAATCAATGAATATTGTAAATGCACAAACAGTAATTTCTCCGCATTGCAAGGGGCAATTCTGAAAGTTTTTGCTTTTTCCTGCTCCTCTTAGCATGATAAAGAAGATTCAAAGAGAGTGAGATGCCAGCTCCTTTCATTCAGTCAGTAGCTTTAATCATTTCTGGACGTTTTTCAATGGCAAAAATCAATGAATATTGTAAATGCACAAACAGTAATTTCTCCGCATTGCAAGATGAAATTCTGAAATTTTTTGCTTTTTCCTGCTCCTCTTAGCATGATAAAGAAGATTCAAAGAGAGTGAGATGCCAGCTCCTTTCATTTAGTCAGTAGCTTCAATCATTTCTGGACGTTTTTCAATGGCAAAAATCAATGAATATTGTAAATGCACAAACAGTAATTTCTCCGCATTGCAATGTGCAATTCTGAAATTTTTTGCTTTTTCCTGCTCCTCTTAGCATGATAAAGAAGATTCAAAGAGAGTGAGATGCCAGCTCCTTTCATTCAGTCAGTAGCTTCAATCATTTCTGGTATATGAATAACATGATGTTTTTCAATGGCAAAAATCAATGAATATTGTAAATGCACAAACAGTAATTTCTCCGCATTGCAAGGTGCAATTCTGAAATTTTTTGCTTTTTCCTGCTCCTCTTAGCATGATAAAGAAGATTCAAAGAGAGTGAGATGCCAGCTCCTTTCATTCAGTCAGTAGCTTCAATCATTTCTGGACGTTTTTCAATGGCAAAAATCAATGAATATTGTAAATGCACAAACAGTAATTTCTCCGCATTGCAAGGTGCAATTCTGAAATTTTTTGCTTTTTCCTGCTCCTCTTAGCATGATAAAGAAGATTCAAAGAGAGTGAGATGCCAGCTCCTTTCATTCAGTCAGTAGCTTCAGTGATTTCTGGAAGTTTTTCAATGGCAAAAATCAATGAATATTGTAAATGCACAAACAGTAATTTCTCCGCATTGCAAGGTGCAATTCTGAAATTTTTTGCTTTTTCCTGCTCCTCTTAGCATGATAAAGAAGATTCAAAGAGAGTGAGATGCCAGCTCCTTTCATTCAGTCAGTAGCTTCAAACATTTCTGGTATAAACATTTCTGGACGTTTTTCAATGGCAAAAATCAATGAATATTGTAAATGCACAAACAGTAATATCTCCACATTGCAAGGTGCAATGCTGAAATTTTTTTTGCTTTTTCCTGCTAATCCTAGCATGATAAAGAAGATTCAAATAGAGTGAGATGCCAGCTCCTTTCATTCAGTCAGTAGCTTCAAACATTTCTGGACGTTTTTCAATGGCAAAAATCAATGAATATTGTAAATGCACAAACAGTAATATCTCCACATTGCAAGGTGCAATTCTGAAATTTTTTGCTTTTTCCTGCTAATCCTAGCATGATAAAGAAGATTCAAAGAGAGTGAGATGTCAGCTCCTTTCATTCAGTCAGTAGCTTCAAACATTTCTGGTATATGAATAACATGATGTTTTTCAATGGCAAAAATCAATGAATATTGTAAATGCACAAACAGTAATATCTCCACATTGCAAGGTGCAATTCTGAAATTTTTTGCTTTTTCCTGCTAATCCTAGCATGATAAAGAAGATTCAAAGAGAGTGAGATGCCAGCTCCTTACATTCAGTCAGTAGCTTCAAACATTTCTGGACGTTTTTCAATGGCAAAAATCAATGAATATTGTAAATGCACAAACAGTAATATCTCCACATTGCAAGGTGCAATTCTGAAATTTTTTGCTTTTTCCTGCTACTCCTAGCATGATAAAGAAGATTCAAAGAGAGTGAGATGCCAGCTCCTTTCATTCAGTCAGTAGCTTCAATCATTTCTGGACGTTTTTCAATGGCAAAAATCAATGAATATTGTAAATGCACAAACAGTAATTTCTCCGCATTGCAAGGTGCAATTCTGAAATTTTTTGCTTTTTCCTGCTCTTCTTAGCATGATAAAGAAGATTCAAAGAGAGTGAGATGCCAGCTCCTTTCATTCAGTCAGTAGCTTCAATCATTTCTGGATGTTTTTCAATGGCAAAAATCAATGAATATTGTAAATGCACAAACAGTAATTTCTCCGCATTGCAAGGTGCAATTCTGAAATTTTTTGCTTTTTCCTGCTCCTCTTAGCATGATAAAGAAGATTCAAAGAGAGTGGGATGCCAGCTCCTTTCATTCAGTCAGTAGCTTCAATCATTTCTGGTATATGAATAACATGATGTTTTTCAATGGCAAAAATCAATGAATATTGTAAATGCACAAACAGTAATTTCTCCGCATTGCAAGGTGCAATTCTGAAATTTTTTGCTTTTTCCTGCTCCTCTTAGCATGATAAAGAAGATTCAAAGAGAGTGAGATGCCAGCTCCTTTCATTCAGTCAGTAGCTTCAATCATTTCTGGACGTTTTTCAATGGCAAAAATCAATGAATATTGTAAATGCACAAACAGTAATTTCTCCGCATTGCAAGATGCAATTCTGAAATTTTTTGCTTTTTCCTGCTCCTCTTAGCATGATAAAGAAGATTCAAAGAGAGTGAGATGCCAGCTCCTTTCATTCAGTCAGTAGCTTCAGTCATTTCTGGACGTTTTTCAATGGCAAAAATCAATGAATATTGTAAATGCACAAACAGTAATTTCTCCGCATTGCAAAGTGCAATTCTGAAATTTTTTGCTTTTTCCTGCTCCTCTTAGCATGATAAAGAAGATTCAAAGAGAGTGAGATGCCAGCTCCTTTCATTCAGTCAGTAGCTTCAAACATTTCTGGTATAAACATTTCTGGATGTTTTTCAATGGCAAAAATCAATGAATATTGTAAATGCACAAACAGTAATATCTCCGCATTGCAAGGTGCAATTCTGAAATTTTTTGCTTTTTCCTGCTCCTCTTAGCATGATAAAGAAGATTCAAAGAGAGTGGGATGCCAGCTCCTTTCATTCAGTCAGTAGCTTCAATCATTTCTGGTATATGAATAACATGATGTTTTTCAATGGCAAAAATCAATGAATATTGTAAATGCACAAACAGTAATTTCTCCGCATTGCAAGGTGCAATTCTGAAATTTTTTGCTTTTTCCTGCTCCTCTTAGCATGATAAAGAAGATTCAAAGAGAGTGAGATGCCAGCTCCTTTCATTCAGTCAGTAGCTTCAATCATTTCTGGACGTTTTTCAATGGCAAAAATCAATGAATATTGTAAATGCACAAACAGTAATTTCTCCGCATTGCAAGATGCAATTCTGAAATTTTTTGCTTTTTCCTGCTCCTCTTAGCATGATAAAGAAGATTCAAAGAGAGTGAGATGCCAGCTCCTTTCATTCAGTCAGTAGCTTCAGTCATTTCTGGACGTTTTTCAATGGCAAAAATCAATGAATATTGTAAATGCACAAACAGTAATTTCTCCGCATTGCAAAGTGCAATTCTGAAATTTTTTGCTTTTTCCTGCTCCTCTTAGCATGATAAAGAAGATTCAAAGAGAGTGAGATGCCAGCTCCTTTCATTCAGTCAGTAGCTTCAAACATTTCTGGTATATGAATAACATGATGTTTTTCAATGGCAAAAATCAATGAATATTGTAAATGCACAAACAGTAATATCTCCACATTGCAAGGTGCAATTCTGAAATTTTTTGCTTTTTCCTGCTACTCCTAGCATGATAAAGAAGATTCAAAGAGAGTGAGATGCCAGCTCCTTTCATTCAGTCAGTAGCTTCAAACATTTCTGGACGTTTTTCAATGGCAAAAATCAATGAATATTGTAAATGCACAAACAGTAATATCTCCACATTGCAAGGTGCAATTCTGAAATTTTTTGCTTTTTCCTGCTACTCCTAGCATGATAAAGAAGATTCAAAGAGAGTGAGATGCCAGCTCCTTTCATTCAGTCAGTAGCTTCAAACATTTCTGGACGTTTTTCAATGGCAAAAATCAATGAATATTGTAAATGCACAAACAGTAATATCTCCACATTGCAAGGTGCAATTCTGAAATTTTTTGCTTTTTCCTGCTAATCCTAGCATGATAAAGAAGATTCAAAGAGAGTGAGATGCCAGCTCCTTTCATTCAGTCAGTAGCTTCAAACATTTCTGGACGTTTTTCAATGGCAAAAATCAATGAATATTGTAAATGCACAAACAGTAATATCTCCACATTGCAAGGTGCAATTCTGAAATTTTTTGCTTTTTCCTGCTACTCCTAGCATGATAAAGAAGATTCAAAGAGAGTGAGATGCCAGCTCCTTTCATTCAGTCAGTAGCTTCAGACATTTCTGGACGTTTTTCAATGGCAAAAATCAATGAATATTGTAAATGCACAAACAGTAATTTCTCCGCATTGCAAGGTGCAATTCTGAAATTTTTTGCTTTTTCCTGCTCCTCTTAGCATGATAAAGAAGATTCAAAGAGAGTGAGATGCCAGCTCCTTTCATTCAGTCAGTAGCTTCAATCATTTCTGGACGTTTTTCAATGGCAAAAATCAATGAATATTGTAAATGCACAAACAGTAATTTCTCCGCATTGCAAGGTGCAATTCTGAAATTTTTTGCTTTTTCCTGCTCCTCTTAGCATGATAATGAAGATTCAAAGAGAGTGAGATGCCAGCTCCTTTCATTCAGTCAGTAGCTTCAATCATTTCTGGTATATGAATAACATGATGTTTTTCAATGGCAAAAATCAATGAATATTGTAAATGCACAAACAGTAATTTCTCCGCATTGCAAGTTGCAATTCTGAAATTTTTTGCTTTTTCCTGCTCCTCTTAGCATGATAAAGAAGATTCAAAGAGAGTGAGATGCCAGCTCCTTTCATTCAGTCAGTAGCTTCAATCATTTCTGGACGTTTTTCAATGGCAAAAATCAATGAATATTGTAAATGCACAAACAGTAATTTCTCCGCATTGCAAGGTGCAATTCTGAAATTTTTTGCTCTTTCCTGCTCCTCTTAGCATGATAAAGAAGATTCAAAGAGAGTGAGATGCCAGCTCCTTTCATTCAGTCAGTAGCTTCAATCATTTCTGGACGTTTTTCAATGGCAAAAATCAATGAATATTGTAAATGCACAAACAGTAATTTCTCCGCATTGCAAGGTGCAATTCTGAAATTTTTTGCTTTTTCCTGCTCCTCTTAGCATGATAAAGAAGATTCAAAGAGAGTGAGATGCCAGCTCCTTTCATTCAGTCAGTAGCTTCAATCATTTCTGGACGTTTTTCAATGGCAAAAATCAATGAATATTGTAAATGCACAAACAGTAATTTCTCCGCATTGCAAGGTGCAATTCTGAAATTTTTTGCTTTTTCCTGCTCCTCTTAGCATGATAAAGAAGATTCAAAGAGAGTGAGATGCCAGCTCCTTTCATTCAGTCAGTAGCTTCAATCATTTCTGGTATATGAATAACATGATGTTTTTCAATGGCAAAAATCAATGAATATTGTAAATGCACAAACAGTAATTTCTCCGCATTGCAAGGTGCAATTCTGAAATTTTTTGCTTTTTCCTGCTCCTCTTAGCATGATAAAGAAGATTCAAAGAGCGTGAGATGCCAGCTCCTTTCATTCAGTCAGTAGCTTCAATCATTTCTGGATGTTTTTCAATGGCAAAAATCAATGAATATTGTAAATGCACAAACAGTAATTTCTCCGCATTGCAAGGTGCAATTCTGAAATTTTTTGCTTTTTCCTGCTCCTCTTAGCATGATAAAGAAGATTCAAAGAGAGTGAGATGCCAGCTCCTTTCATTCAGTCAGTAGCTTCAGTCATTTCTGGACGTTTTTCAATGGCAAAAATCAATGAATATTGTAAATGCACAAACAGTAATTTCTCCGCATTGCAACGTGCAATTCTGAAATTTTTTGCTTTTTCCTGCTCCTCTTAGCATGATAAAGAAGATTCAAAGAGAGTGAGATGCCAGCTCCTTTCATTCAGTCAGTAGCTTCAAACATTTCTGGTATAAACATTTCTGGACGTTTTTCAAAGGCAAAAATCAATGAATATTGTAAATGCACAAACAGTAATATCTCCACATTGCAAGGTGCAATTCTGAAATTTTTTGCTTTTTCCTGCTAATCCTAGCATGATAAAGAAGATTCAAATAGAGTGAGATGCCAGCTCCTTTCATTCAGTCAGTAGCTTCAAACATTTCTGGACGTTTTTCAATGGCAAAATTCAATGAATATTGTAAATGCACAAACAGTAATATCTCCACATTGCAAGGTGCAATTCTGAAATTTTTTGCTTTTTCCTGCTAATCCTAGCATGATAAAGAAGATGCAAAGAGAGTGAGATGCCAGCTCCTTTCATTCAGTCAGTAGCTTCAATCATTTCTGGACGTTTTTCAATGGCAAAAATCAATGAATATTGTAAATGCACAAACAGTAATTTCTCCGCATTGCAAGGTGCAATTCTGAAATTTTTTGCTTTTTCCTGCTCCTCTTAGCATGATAAAGAAGATTCAAAGAGAGTGAGATGCCAGCTCCTTTCATTCAGTCAGTAGCTTCAATCATTTCTGGATGTTTTTCAATGGCAAAAATCAATGAATATTGTAAATGCACAAACAGTAATTTCTCCGCATTGCAAGGTGCAATTCTGAAATTTTTTGCTTTTTCCTGCTCCTCTTAGCATGATTAAGAAGATTCAAAGAGAGTGAGATGCCAGCTCCTTTCATTCAGTCAGTAGCTTCAATCATTTCTGGTATATGAATAACATGATGTTTTTCAATGGCAAAAATCAATGAATATTGTAAATGCACAAACAGTAATTTCTCCGCATTGCAAGGTGCAATTCTGAAATTTTTTGCTTTTTCCTGCTCCTCTTAGCATGATAAAGAAGATTCAAAGAGAGTGAGATGCCAGCTCCTTTCATTCAGTCAGTAGCTTCAATCATTTCTGGACGTTTTTCAATGGCAAAAATCAATGAATATTGTAAATGCACAAACAGTAATTTCTCCGCATTGCAAGGTGCAATTCTGAAATTTTTTGCTTTTTCCTGCTCCTCTTAGCATGATAAAGAAGATTCTAAGAGAGTGAGATGCCAGCTCCTTTCATTCAGTCAGTAGCTTCAATCATTTCTGGACGTTTTTCAATGGCAAAAATCAATGAATATTGTAAATGCACAAACAGTAATTTCTCCGCATTGCAAGGTGCAATTCTGAATTTTTTTGCTTTTTCCTGATCCTCTTAGCATGATAAAGAAGATTCAAAGAGAGTGAGATGCCAGTTCCTTTCATTCAGTCAGTAGCTTCAATCATTTCTGGTATATGAATAACATGATGTTTTTCAATGGCAAAAATCAATGAATATTGTAAATGCACAAACAGTAATTTCTCCGCATTGCAAGGTGCAATTCTGAAATTTTTTGCTTTTTCCTGCTCCTCTTAGCATGATAAAGAAGATTCAAAGAGAGTGAGATGCCAGCTCCTTTCATTCAGTCAGTAGCTTCAATCATTTCTGGATGTTTTTCAATGGCAAAAATCAATGAATATTGTAAATGCACAAACAGTAATTTCTCCGCATTGCAAGGTGCAATTCTGAAATTTTTTGCTTTTTCCTGCTCCTCTTAGCATGATAAAGAAGATTCAAAGAGAGTGAGATGCCAGCTCCTTTCATTCAGTCAGTAGCTTCAGTCATTTCTGGACGTTTTTCAATGGCAAAAATCAATGAATATTGTAAATGCACAAACAGTAATTTCTCCGCATTGCAAGGTGCAATTCTGAAATTTTTTGCTTTTTCCTGCTCCTCTTAGCATGATAAAGAAGATTCAAAGAGAGTGAGATGCCAGCTCCTTTCATTCAGTCAGTAGCTTCAAACATTTCTGGTATAAACATTTCTGGACGTTTTTCAATGGCAAAAATCAATGAATATTGTAAATGCACAAACAGTAATATCTCCACATTGCAAGGTGCAATTCTGAAATTTTTTGCTTTTTCCTGCTAATCCTAGCATGATAAAGAAGATTCAAATAGAGTGAGATGCCAGCTCCTTTCATTCAGTCAGTAGCTTCAAACATTTCTGGACGTTTTTCAATGGCAAAATTCAATGAATATTGTAAATGCACAAACAGTAATATCTCCACATTGCAAGGTGCAATTCTGAAATTTTTTGCTTTTTCCTGCTAATCCTAGCATGATAAAGAAGATTCAAAGAGAGTGAGATGCCAGCTCCTTTCATTCAGTCAGTAGCTTCAATCATTTCTGGACGTTTTTCAATGGCAAAAATCAATGAATATTGTAAATGCACAAACAGTAATTTCTCCGCATTGCAAGGTGCAATTCTGAAATTTTTTGCTTTTTCCTGCTCCTCTTAGCATGATAAAGAAGATTCAAAGAGAGTGAGATGCCAGCTCCTTTCATTCAGTCAGTAGCTTCAGTCATTTCTGGACGTTTTTCAATGGCAAAAATCAATGAATATTGTAAATGCACAAACAGTAATTTCTCCGCATTGCAAGGTGCAATTCTGAAATTTTTTGCTTTTTCCTGCTCCTCTTAGCATGATAAAGAAGATTCAAAGAGAGTGAGATGCCAGCTCCTTTCATTCAGTCAGTAGCTTCAATCATTTCTGGACGTTTTTCAATGGCAAAAATCAATGAATATTGTAAATGCACAAACAGTAATTTCTCCGCATTGCAAGGTGCAATTCTGAAATTTTTTGCTTTTTCCTGCTCCTCTTAGCATGATAAAGAAGATTCAAAGAGAGTGAGATGCCAGCTCCTTTCATTCAGTCAGTAGCTTCAATCATTTCTGGACGTTTTTCAATGGCAAAAATCAATGAATATTGTAAATGCACAAACAGTAATTTCTCCGCATTGCAAATTGCAATTCTGAAATTTTTTGCTTTTTCCTGCTCCTCTTAGCATGATAAAGAAGATTCAAAGAGAGTGAGATGCCAGCTCCTTTCATTCAGTCAGTAGCTTCAATCATTTCTGGACGTTTTTCAATGGCAAAAATCAATGAATATTGTAAATGCACAAACAGTAATTTCTCCGCATTGCAAGGTGCAATTCTGAAATTTTTTGCTTTTTCCTGCTCCTATTAGCATGATAAAGAAGATTCAAAGAGAGTGAGATGCCAGCTCCTTTCATTCAGTCAGTAGCTTCAATCATTTCTGGATGTTTTTCAATGGCAAAAATCAATGAATATTGTAAATGCACAAACAGTAATTTCTCCGCATTGCAAGGTGCAATTCTGAAATTTTTTGCTTTTTCCTGCTCCTCTTAGCATGATAAAGAAGATTCAGAGAGTGAGATGCCAGCTCCTTTCATTCAGTCAGTAGCTTCAGTCATTTCTGGACGTTTTTCAATGGCAAAAATCAATGAATATTGTAAATGCACAAACAGTAATTTCTCCGCATTGCAAGGTGCAATTCTGAAATTTTTTGCTTTTTCCTGCTCCTCTTAGCATGATAAAGAAGATTCAAAGAGAGTGAGATGCCAGCTCCTTTCATTCAGGCAGTAGCTTCAAACATTTCTGGTATAAACATTTCTGGACGTTTTTCAATGGCAAAAATCAATGAATATTGTAAATGCACAAACAGTAATATCTCCACATTGCAAGGTGCAATTCTGAAATTTTTTGCTTTTTCCTGCTCCTCTTAGCATGATAAAGAAGATTCAAAGAGAGTGAGATGCCAGCTCCTTTCATTCAGTCAGTAGTTTCAATCATTTCTGGACGTTTTTCAATGGCAAAAATCAATGAATATTGTAAATGCACAAACAGTAATTTCTCCGCATTGCAAGGTGCAATTCTGAAATTTTTTGCTTTTTCCTGCTCCTCTTAGCATGATAAAGAAGATTCAAAGAGAGTGAGATGCCAGCTCCTTTCATTCAGTCAGTAGCTTCAATCATTTCTGGTATATGAATAACATGATGTTTTTCAATGGCAAAAATCAATGAATATTGTAAATGCACAAACAGTAATTTCTCCGCATTGCAAGGTGCAATTCTGAAATTTTTTGCTTTTTCCTGCTCCTCTTAGCATGATAAAGAAGATTCAAAGAGAGTGAGATGCCAGCTCTTTTCATTCAGTCAGTAGCTTCAATCATTTCTGGACGTTTTTCAATGGCAAAAATCAATGAATATTGTAAATGCACAAACAGTAATTTCTCCGCATTGCAAGGTGCAATTCTGAAATTTTTTGCTTTTTCCTGCTCCTCTTAGCATGATAAAGAAGATTCAAAGAGAGTGAGATGCCAGCTCCTTTCATTCAGTCAGTAGCTTCAGTCATTTCTGGACGTTTTTCAATGGCAAAAATCAATGAATATTGTAAATGCACAAACAGTAATTTCTCCGCATTGCAAGGTGCAATTCTGAAATTCTTTGCTTTTTCCTGCTCCTCTTAGCATGATAAAGAAGATTCAAAGAGAGTGAGATGCCAGCTCCTTTCATTCAGTCAGTAGATTCAAACATTTCTGGTATAAACATTTCTGGACGTTTTTCAATGGCAAAAATCAATGAATATTGTAAATGCACAAACAGTAATATCTCCACATTGCAAGGTGCAATTCTGAAATTTTTTGCTTTTTCCTGCTAATCCTAGCATGATAAAGAAGATTCAAATAGAGTGAGATGCCAGCTCCTTTCATTCAGTCAGTAGCTTCAAACATTTCTGGACGTTTTTCAATGGCAAAAATCAATGAATATTGTAAATGCACAAACAGTAATATCTCCACATTGCAAGGTTCAATTCTGAAATTTTTTGCTTTTTCCTGCTAATCCTAGCATGATAAAGAAGATTCAAAGAGAATGAGATGCCAGCTCCTTTCATTCAGTCAGTAGCTTCAAACATTTCTGGTATATGAATAACATGATGTTTTTCAATGGCAAAAATCAATGAATATTGTAAATGCACAAACAGTAATATCTCCATATTGCAAGGTGCAATTCTGAAATTTTTTGCTTTTTCCTGCTAATCCTAGCATGATAAAGAAGATTCAAAGAGAGTGAGATGCCAGCTCCTTTCATTCAGTCAGTAGCTTCAAACATTTCTGGACGTTTTTCAATGGCAAAAATCAATGAATATTGTAAATGCACAAACAGTAATATCTCCACATTGCAAGGTGCAATTCTGAAATTTTTTGCTTTTTCCTGCTACTCCTAGCATGATAAAGAAGATTCAAAGAGAGTGAGATGCCAGCTCCTTTCATTCAGTCAGTAGCTTCAAACATTTCTGGACGTTTTTCAATGGCAAAAATCAATGAATATTGTAAATGCACAAACAGTAATATCTCCACATTGCAAGGTGCAATTCTGAAATTTTTTGCTTTTTCCTGCTAATCCTAGCATGATAAAGAAGATTCAAAGAGAGTGAGATGCCAGCTCCTTTCATTCAGTCAGTAGCTTCAAACATTTCTGGACGTTTTTCAATGGCAAAAATCTATGAATATTGTAAATGCACAAACAGTAATTTCTCCGCATTGCAAGGTGCAATTCTGAAATTTTTTGCTTTTTCCTGCTCCTCTTAGCATGATAAAGATTCAAAGAGAGTGAGATGCCAGCTCCTTTCATTCAGTCAGTAGCTTCAATCATTTCTGGACGTTTTTCAATGGCAAAAATCAATGAATATTGTAAATGCACAAGCAGTAATTTCTCCGCATTGCAAGGTGCAATTCTGAAATTTTTTGCTTTTTCCTGCTCCTCTTAGCATGATAAAGAAGATTCAAAGAGAGTGAGATGCCAGCTCCTTTCATTCAGTCAGTAGCTTCAATCATTTCTGGACGTTTTTCAATGGCAAAAATCAATGAATATTGTAAATGCACAAACAGTAATTTCTCCGCATTGCAAGGTGCAATTCTGAAATTTTTTGCTTTTTCCTGCTCCTCTTAGCATGAAAAAGAAGATTCAAAGAGAATGAGATGCCCGCTCCTTTCATTCAGTCAGTAGCTTCAATCATTTCTGGTATATGAATAACATGATGTTTTTCAATGGCAAAAATCAATGAATATTGTAAATGCACAAACAGTAATTTCTCCGCATTGCAAGGTGCAATTCTGAATTTTTTTGCTTTTTCCTGCTCCTCTTAGCATGATAAAGAAGATTCAAAGAGAGTGAGATGCCAGCTCCTTTCATTCAGTAAGTAGCTTCAATCATTTCTGGACGTTTTTCAATGGCAAAAATCAATGAATATTGTAAATGCACAAACAGTAATTTCTCCGCATTGCAAGGTGCAATTCTGAAATTTTTTGCTTTTTCCTGCTCCTCTTAGCATGATAAAGAAGATTCAAAGAGAGTGAGATGCCAGCTCCTTTCATTCAGTCAGTAGCTTCAAACATTTCTGGTATATGAATAACATGATGTTTTTCAATGGCAAAAATCAATGAATATTGTAAATGCACAAACAGTAATTTCTCCGCATTGCAAGGTGCAATTCTGAAATTTTTTGCTTTTTCCTGCTCCTCTTAGCATGATAAAGAAGATTCAAAGAGAGTGAGATGCCAGCTCCTTTCATTCAGTCAGTAGCTTCAATCTTTTCTGGACGTTTTTCAATGGCAAAAATCAATGAATATTGTAAATGCACAAACAGTAATTTCTCCGCATTGCAAGGTGCAATTCTGAAATTTTTTGCTTTTTCCTGCTCCTCTTAGCATGATAAAGAAGATTCAAAGAGAGTGAGATGCCAGCTCCTTTCATTCAGTCAGTAGCTTCAATCATTTCTGGTATATGAATAACATGATGTTTTTCAATGGCAAAAATCAATGAATATTGTAAATGCACAAACAGTAATTTCTCCGCATTGCAAGGTGCAATTCTGAAATTTTTTGCTTTTTCCTGCTCCTCTTAGCATGGTAAAGAAGATTGAAAGAGAGTGAGATGCCAGCTCCTTTCATTCAGTCAGTAGCTTCAATCATTTCTGGACGTTTTTCAATGGCAAAAATCAATGAATATTGTAAATGCACAAACAGTAATTTCTCCGCATTGCAAGGTGCAATTCTGAAATTTTTTGCTTTTTCCTGCTCCTCTTAGCATGATAAAGAAGATTCAAAGAGAGTGAGATGCCAGCTCCTTTCATTCAGTCAGTAGCTTCAATCATTTCTGGGTATGAATAACATGATGTTTTTCAATGGCAAAAATCAATGAATATTGTAAATGCACAAACAGTAATTTCTCCACATTGCAAGGTGCAATTCTGAAATTTTTTGCTTTTTCCTGCTCCTCTTAGCATGATAAAGAAGATTCAAAGAGAGTGAGATGCCAGCTCCTTTCATTCAGTCAGTAGCTTCAATCATTTCTGGACGTTTTTCAATGGCAAAAATCAATGAATATTGTAAATGCACAAACAGTAATTTCTCCGCATTGCAAGGTGCAATTCTGAAATTTTTTGCTTTTTCCTGCTCCTCTTAGCATGATAAAGAAGATTCAAAGAGAGTGAGATGCCAGCTCCTTTCATTCAGTCAGTAGCTTCAATCATTTCTGGACGTTTTTCAATGGCAAAAATCAATGAATATTGAAAATGCACAAACAGTAATTTCTCCGCATTGCAAGGTGCAATTCTGAATTTTTTTGCTTTTTCCTGCTCCTCTTAGCATGATAAAGAAGATTCAAAGAGAGTGAGATGCCAGCTCCTTTCATTCAGTCAGTAACTTCAAACATTTCTGGTATAAACATTTCTGGACGTTTTTCAATGGCAAAAATCAATGAATATTGTAAATGCACAAACAGTAATATCTCCACATTGCAAGGTGCAATTCTGAAATTTTTTGCCTTTTCCTGCTAATCCTAGCATGATAAAGAATATTCAAATAGAGTGAGATGCCAGCTCCTTTCATTCAGTCAGTAGCTTCAAACATTTCTGGACGTTTTTCAATGGCAAAAATCAATGAATATTGTAAATGCACAAACAGTAATATCTCCACATTGCAAGGTGCAATTCTGAAATTTTTTGCTTTTTCCTGCTAATCCTAGCATGATAAAGAAGATTCAAAGAGAGTGAGATGCCAGGTCCTTTCATTCAGTCAGTAGCCTCAAACATTTCTGGTATATGAATAACATGATGTTTTTTAATGGCAAAAATCAATGAATATTGTAAATGCACAAACAGTAATATCTCCACATTGCAAGGTGCAATTCTGAAATTTTTTGCTTTTTCCTGCTAATCCTAGCATGATAAAGAAGATTCAAAGAGAGTGAGATGCCAGCTCCTTTCATTCAGTCAGTAGCTTCAAACATTTCTGGACGTTTTTCAATGGCAAAAATCAATGAATATTGTAAATGCACAAACAGTAATATCTCCACATTGCAAGGTGCAATTCTGAAATTTTTTGCTTTTTCCTGCTACTCCTAGCATGGTAAAGAAGATTCAAAGAGAGTGAGATGCCAGCTCCTTTCATTCAGTCAGTAGCTTCAAACATTTCTGTACGTTTTTCAATGGCAAAAATCAATGAATATTGTAAATGCACAAACAGTAATATCTCCACATTGCAAGGTGCAATTCTGAAATTTTTTGCTTTTTCCTGCTAATCCTAGCATGATAAAGAAGATTCAAAGAGAGTGAGATGCCAGCTCCTTTCATTCAGTCAGTAGCTTCAAACATTTCTGGACGTTTTTCAATGGCAAAAATCAATGAATATTGTAAATGCACAAACAGTAATATCTCCACATTGCAAGGTGCAATTCTGAAATTTTTTGCTTTTTCCTGCTAATCCTAGCATGATAAAGAAGATTCAAAGAGAGTGAGATGCCAGCTCCTTTCATTCAGTCAGTAGCTTCAATCATTTCTGGACGTTTTTCAATGGCAAAAATCAATGAATATTGTAAATGCACAAACAGTAATTTCTCCGCATTGCAACGTGCAATTCTGAAATTTTTTGCTTTTTCCTGCTCCTCTTAGCATGATAAAGAAGATTCAAAGAGAGTGAGATGCCCGCTCCTTTCATTCAGTCAGTAGCTTCAATCATTTCTGGTATATGAATAACATGATGTTTTTCAATGGCAAAAATCAATGAATATTGTAAATGCACAAACAGTAATTTCTCCGCATTGCAAGGTGCAATTCTGAAATTTTTTGCTTTTTCCTGCTCCTCTTAGCATGATAAAGAAGATTCAAAGATAGTAAGATGCCAGCTTCTTTCATTCAGTCAGTAGCTTCAAACATTTCTGGTAAATGAATAACATGATGTTTTTCAATGGCAAAAATCAATGAATATTGTAAATGCACAAAGAGTAATTTCTCCGCATTGCAAGGTGCAATTCTGAAATTTTTTGCTTTTTCCTGCTCCTCTTAGCATGATAAAGAAGACTCAAAGAGAGTTACATGCCAGCTCCTTTCATTCAGTCAGTAGCTTCAATCATTTCTGGATGTTTTTCAATGGCAAAAATCAATGAATATTGTAAATGCACAAACAGTAATTTCTCCGCATTGCAAGGTGCAATTCTGAAATTATTTGCTTTTTCCTGCTCCTCTTAGCATGATAAAGAAGATTCAAAGAGAGTGAGATACCAGCTCCTTTCATTCAGTCAGTAGCTTCAATCATTTCTGGACGTTTTTCAATGGCAAAAATCAATGAATATTGTAAATGCACAAACAGTAATTTCTCCGCATTGCAAGGTGCAATTCTGAAATTTTTTGCTTTTTCCTGCTCCTCTTAGCATGATAAAGAAGATTCAAAGAGAGTGAGATGCCAGCTCCTTTCATTCAGTCAGTAGCTTCAATCATTTCTGGTATATGAATAACATGATGTTTTTCAATGGCAAAAATCAATGAATATTGTAACTGCACAAACAGTAATTTCTCCGCATTGCAAGGTGCAATTCTGAAATTTTTTGCTTTTTCCTGCTCCTCTTAGCATGGTAAAGAAGATTCAAAGAGAGTGAGATGCCAGCTCCTTTCATTCAGTCAGTAGCTTCAATCATTTCTGGACGTTTTTCAATGGCAAAAATCAATGAATATTGTAAATGCACAAACAGTAATTTCTCCGCATTGCAAGGTGCAATTCTGAAATTTTTTGCTTTTTCCTGCTCCTCTTAGCATGATAAAGAAGATTCAAAGAGATTGAGATGCCAGCTCCTTTCATTCAGTCAGTAGCTTCAATCATTTCTGGACGTTTTTCAATGGCAATAATCAATGAATATTGTAAATGCACAAACAGTAATTTCTCCGCATTGCAAGGTGCAATTCTGAAATTTTTTGCTTTTTCCTGCTCCTCTTAGCATGATAAAGAAGATTCAAAGAGAGTGAGATGCCAGCTCCTTTCATTCAGTCAGTAGCTTCAATCATTTCTGGTATATGAATAACATGATGTTTTTCAATGGCAAAAATCAATGAATATTGTAAATGCACAACCAGTAATTTCTCCGCATTGCAAGGTGCAATTCTGAAATTTTTTGCTTTTTCCTGCTCCTCTTAGCATGGTAAAGAAGATTCAAAGAGAGTGAGATGCCAGCTCCTTTCATTCAGTCAGTAGCTTCAATCATTTCTGGACGTTTTTCAATGGCAAAAATCAATGAATATTGTAAATGCACAAACAGTAATTTCTCCGCATTGCAAGGTGGAATTCTGAAATTTTTTGCTTTTTCCTGCTCCTCTTAGCATGATAAAGAAGATTCAAAGAGAGTGAGATGCCAGCTCCTTTCATTCAGTCAGTAGCTCCAATCATTTCTGGACGTTTTTCAATGGCAAAAATCAATGAATATTGTAAATGCACAAACAGTAATTTCTCCGCATTGCAAGGTGCAATTCTGAAATGTTTTGCTTTTTCCTGCTCCTCTTAGCATGATAAAGAAGATTCAAAGAGAGTGAGATGCCAGCTCCTTTCATTCAGTCAGTAGCTTCAATCATTTCTGGGTATGAATAACATGATGTTTTTCAATGGCAAAAATCAATGAATATTGTAAATGCACAAACAGTAATTTCTCCGCATTGCAAGGTGCAATTCTGAAATTTTTTGCTTTTTCCTGCTCCTCTTAGCATGATAAAGAAGATTCAAAGATAGTAAGATGCCAGCTTCTTTCATTCAGTCAGTAGCTTCAAACATTTCTGGTAAATGAATAACATGATGTTTTTCAATGGCAAAAATCAATGAATATTGTAAATGCACAAAGAGTAATTTCTCCGCATTGCAAGGTGCAATTCTGAAATTTTTTGCTTTTTCCTGCTCCTCTTAGCATGATAAAGAAGACTCAAAGAGAGTTACATGCCAGCTCCTTTCATTCAGTCAGTAGCTTCAATCATTTCTGGACGTTTTTCAATGGCAAAAATCAATGAATATTGTAAATGCACAAACAGTAATTTCTCCGCATTGCAAGGTGCAATTCTGAAATTATTTGCTTTTTCCTGCTCCTCTTAGCATGATAAAGAAGATTCAAAGAGAGTGAGATACCAGCTCCTTTCATTCAGTCAGTAGCTTCAATCATTTCTGGACGTTTTTCAATGGCAAAAATCAATGAATATTGTAAATGCACAAACAGTAATTTCTCCGCATTGCAAGGTGCAATTCTGAAATTTTTTGCTTTTTCCTGCTCCTCTTAGCATGATAAAGAAGATTCAAAGAGAGTGAGATGCCAGCTCCTTTCATTCAGTCAGTAGCTTCAATCATTTCTGGTATATGAATAACATGATGTTTTTCAATGGCAAAAATCAATGAATATTGTAACTGCACAAACAGTAATTTCTCCGCATTGCAAGGTGCAATTCTGAAATTTTTTGCTTTTTCCTGCTCCTCTTAGCATGGTAAAGAAGATTCAAAGAGAGTGAGATGCCAGCTCCTTTCATTCAGTCAGTAGCTTCAATCATTTCTGGACGTTTTTCAATGGCAAAAATCAATGAATATTGTAAATGCACAAACAGTAATTTCTCCGCATTGCAAGGTGCAATTCTGAAATTTTTTGCTTTTTCCTGCTCCTCTTAGCATGATAAAGAAGATTCAAAGAGATTGAGATGCCAGCTCCTTTCATTCAGTCAGTAGCTTCAATCATTTCTGGACGTTTTTCAATGGCAATAATCAATGAATATTGTAAATGCACAAACAGTAATTTCTCCGCATTGCAAGGTGCAATTCTGAAATTTTTTGCTTTTTCCTGCTCCTCTTAGCATGATAAAGAAGATTCAAAGAGAGTGAGATGCCAGCTCCTTTCATTCAGTCAGTAGCTTCAATCATTTCTGGTATATGAATAACATGATGTTTTTCAATGGCAAAAATCAATGAATATTGTAAATGCACAACCAGTAATTTCTCCGCATTGCAAGGTGCAATTCTGAAATTTTTTGCTTTTTCCTGCTCCTCTTAGCATGGTAAAGAAGATTCAAAGAGAGTGAGATGCCAGCTCCTTTCATTCAGTCAGTAGCTTCAATCATTTCTGGACGTTTTTCAATGGCAAAAATCAATGAATATTGTAAATGCACAAACAGTAATTTCTCCGCATTGCAAGGTGGAATTCTGAAATTTTTTGCTTTTTCCTGCTCCTCTTAGCATGATAAAGAAGATTCAAAGAGAGTGAGATGCCAGCTCCTTTCATTCAGTCAGTAGCTCCAATCATTTCTGGACGTTTTTCAATGGCAAAAATCAATGAATATTGTAAATGCACAAACAGTAATTTCTCCGCATTGCAAGGTGCAATTCTGAAATGTTTTGCTTTTTCCTGCTCCTCTTAGCATGATAAAGAAGATTCAAAGAGAGTGAGATGCCAGCTCCTTTCATTCAGTCAGTAGCTTCAATCATTTCTGGGTATGAATAACATGATGTTTTTCAATGGCAAAAATCAATGAATATTGTAAATGCACAAACAGTAATTTCTCCACATTGCAAGGTGCAATTCTGAAATTTTTTGCTTTTTCCTGCTCCTCTTAGCATGATAAAGAAGATTCAAAGAGAGTGAGATGCCAGCTCCTTTCATTCAGTCAGTAGCTTCAATCATTTCTGGACGTTTTTCAATGGCAAAAATCAATGAATATTGTAAATGCACAAACAGTAATTTCTCCGCATTGCAAGGTGCAATTCTGAAATTTTTTGCTTTTTCCTGCTCCTCTTAGCATGATAAAGAAGATTCAAAGAGAGTGAGATGCCAGCTCCTTTCATTCAGTCAGTAGCTTCAATCATTTCTGGACATTTTTCAATGGCAAAAATCAATGAATATTGTAAATGCACAAACAGTAATTTCTCCGCATTGCAAGGTGCAATTCTGAATTTTTTTGCTTTTTCCTGCTCCTCTTAGCATGATAAAGAAGATTCAAAGAGAGTGAGATGCCAGCTCCTTTCATTCAGTCAGTAGCTTCAAACATTTCTGGTATAAACATTTCTGGACGTTTTTCAATGGCAAAAATCAATGAATATTGTAAATGCACAAACAGTAATATCTCCACATTGCAAGGTGCAATTCTGAAATTTTTTGCTTTTTCCTGCTAATCCTAGCATGATAAAGAATATTCAAATAGAGTGAGATGCCAGCTCCTTTCATTCAGTCAGTAGCTTCAAACATTTCTGGACGTTTTTCAATGGCAAAAATCAATGAATATTGTATATGCACAAACAGTAATTTCTCCGCATTGTAAGGTGGAATTCTGAAATTTTTTGCTTTTTCCTGCTCCTCTTAGCATGATAAAGAAGATTCAAAGATAGTGAGATGCCAGCTTCTTTCATTCAGTCAGTAGCTTCAAACATTTCTGGTAAATGAATAACATGATGTTTTTCAATGGCAAAAATCAATGAATATTGTAAATGCACAAAGAGTAATTTCTCCGCATTGCAAGGTGCAATTCTGAAATTTTTTGCTTTTTCCTGCTCCTCTTAGCATGATAAAGAAGACTCAAAGAGAGTGAGATGCCAGCTCCTTTCATTCAGTCAGTAGCTTCAATCATTTCTGGACGTTTTTCAATGGCAAAAATCAATGAATATTGTAAATGCACAAACAGTAATTTCTCCGCATTGCAAGGTGCAATTCTGAATTTTTTTGCTTTTTCCTGCTCCTCTTAGCATGATAAAGAAGATTCAAAGAGAGTGAGATGCCAGCTCCTTTCATTCAGTCAGTAGCTTCAATCACTTCTGGACGTTTTTCAATGGCAAAAATCAATGAATATTGTAAATGCACAAACAGTAATTTCTCCGCATTGCAAGGTGCAATTCTGAATTTTTTTGCTTTTTCCTGCTCCTCTTAGCATGATAAAGAAGATTCAAAGAGAGTGAGATGCCAGCTCCTTTCATTCAGTCAGTAGCTTCAATCATTTCTGGTATATGAATAACATGATGTTTTTCAATGGCAAAAATCAATGAATATTGTAAATGCACAAACAGTAATTTCTCCGCATTGCAAGGTGCAATTCTGAAATTTTTTGCTTTTTCCTGCTCCTCTTAGCATGGTAAAGAAGATTCAAAGAGAGTGAGATGCCAGCTCCTTTCATTCAGTCAGTAGCTTCAATCATTTCTGGACGTTTTTCAATGGCAAAAATCAATGAATATTGTAAATGCACAAACAGTAATTTCTCCGCATTGCAAGGTGCAATTCTGAAATTTTTTGCTTTTTCCTGCTCCTCTTAGCATGATAAAGAAGATTCAAAGAGAGTGAGATGCCAGCTCCTTTCATTCAGTCAGTAGTTTCAAACTTTTCTGGTATATGAATAACATGATGTTTTTCAATGGCAAAAATCAATGAATATTGTAAATGCACAAACAGTAATTTCTCTGTATTGCAAGGTGCAATTCTGAAATTTTTTGCTTTTTCCTGCTCCTCTTAGCATGATAAAGAAGATTCAAAGAGAGTGAGATGCCAGCTCCTTTCATTCAGTCAGTAGCTTCAATCTTTTCTGGACGTTTTTCAATGGCAAAAATCAATGAATATTGTAAATGCACAAACAGTAATTTCTCCGCATTGCAAGGTGCAATTCTGAAATTTTTTGCTTTTTCCTGCTCCTCTTAGCATGATAAAGAAGATTCAAAGAGAGTGAGATGCCAGCTCCTTTCATTCAGTCAGTAGCTTCAATCATTTCTGGTATATGAATAACATGATGTTTTTCAATGGCAAAAATCAATGAATATTGTAAATGCACAAACAGTAATTTCTCCGCATTGCAAGGTGCAATTCTGAAATTTTTTGCTTTTTCCTGCTCCTCTTAGCATGGTAAAGAAGATTCAAAGAGAGTGAGATGCCAGCTCCTTTCATTCAGTCAGTAGCTTCAATCATTTCTGGACGTTTTTCAATGGCAAAAATCAATGAATATTGTAAATGCACAAACAGTAATTTCTCCGCATTGCAAGGTGCAATTCTGAAATTTTTTGCTTTTTCCTGCTCCTCTTAGCATGATAAAGAAGATTCAAAGAGAGTGAGATGCCAGCTCCTTTCATTCAGTCAGTAGCTTCAATCATTTCTGGGTATGAATAACATGATGTTTTTCAATGGCAAAAATCAATGAATATTGTAAATGCACAAACAGTAATTTCTCCACATTGCAAGGTGCAATTCTGAAATTTTTTGCTTTTTCCTGCTCCTCTTAGCATGATAAAGAAGATTCAAAGAGAGTGAGATGCCAGCTCCTTTCATTCAGTCAGTAGCTTCAATCATTTCTGGACGTTTTTCAATGGCAAAAATCAATGAATATTGTAAATGCACAAACAGTAATTTCTCCGCATTGCAAGGTGCAATTCTGAAATTTTTTGCTTTTTCCTGCTCCTCTTAGCATGATAAAGAAGATTCAAAGAGAGTGAGATGCCAGCTCCTTTCATTCAGTCAGTAGCTTCAATCATTTCTGGACGTTTTTCAATGGCAAAAATCAATGAATATTGAAAATGCACAAACAGTAATTTCTCCGCATTGCAAGGTGCAATTCTGAATTTTTTTGCTTTTTCCTGCTCCTCTTAGCATGATAAAGAAGATTCAAAGAGAGTGAGATGCCACCTCCTTTCATTCAGTCAGTAACTTCAAACATTTCTGGTATAAACATTTCTGGACGTTTTTCAATGGCAAAAATCAATGAATATTGTAAATGCACAAACAGTAATATCTCCACATTGCAAGGTGCAATTCTGAAATTTTTTGCTTTTTCCTGCTAATCCTAGCATGATAAAGAATATTCAAATAGAGTGAGATGCCAGCTCCTTTCATTCAGTCAGTAGCTTCAAACATTTCTGGACGTTTTTCAATGGCAAAAATCAATGAATATTGTAAATGCACAAACAGTAATATCTCCACATTGCAAGGTGCAATTCTGAAATTTTTTGCTTTTTCCTGCTAATCCTAGCATGATAAAGAAGATTCAAAGAGAGTGAGATGCCAGGTCCTTTCATTCAGTCAGTAGCCTCAAACATTTCTGGTATATGAATAACATGATGTTTTTTAATGGCAAAAATCAATGAATATTGTAAATGCACAAACAGTAATATCTCCACATTGCAAGGTGCAATTCTGAAATTTTTTGCTTTTTAGTGCTAATCCTAGCATGATAAAGAAGATTCAAAGAGAGTGAGATGCCAGCTCCTTTCATTCAGTCAGTAGCTTCAAACATTTCTGGACGTTTTTCAATGGCAAAAATCAATGAATATTGTAAATGCACAAACAGTAATATCTCCACATTGCAAGGTGCAATTCTGAAATTTTTTGCTTCTTCCTGCTACTCCTAGCATGATAAAGAAGATTCAAAGAGAGTGAGATGCCAGCTCCTTTCATTCAGTCAGTAGCTTCAAACATTTCTGTACGTTTTTCAATGGCAAAAATCAATGAATATTGTAAATGCACAAACAGTAATATCTCCACATTGCAAGGTGCAATTCTGAAATTTTTTGCTTTTTCCTGCTAATCCTAGCATGATAAAGAAGATTCAAAGAGAGTGAGATGCCAGCTCCTTTCATTCAGTCAGTAGCTTCAAACATTTCTGGACGTTTTTCAATGGCAAAAATCAATGAATATTGTAAATGCACAAACAGTAATATCTCCACATTGCAAGGTGCAATTCTGAAATTTTTTGCTTTTTCCTGCTAATCCTAGCATGATAAAGAAGATTCAAAGAGAGTGAGATGCCAGCTCCTTTCATTGAGTCAGTAGCTTCAATCATTTCTGGACGTTTTTCAATGGCAAAAATCAATGAATATTGTAAATGCACAAACAGTAATTTCTCCGCATTGCAGCGTGCAATTCTGAAATTTTTTGCTTTTTCCTGCTCCTCTTAGCATGATAAAGAAGATTCAAAGAGAGTGAGATGCCAGCTCCTTTCATTCAGTCAGTAGCTTCAATCATTTCTGGACGTTTTTCAATGGCAAAAATCAATGAATATTGTAAATGCACAAACAGTAATTTCTCCGCATTGCAAGGTGCAATTCTGAAATTTTTTGCTTTTTCCTGCTCCTCTTAGCATGATAAAGAAGATTCAAAGAGAGTGAGATGCCAGCTCCTTTCATTCAGTCAGTAGCTTCAAACATTTCTGGTATATGAATAACATGATGTTTTTCAATGGCAAAAATCAATGAATATTGTAAATGCACAAACAGTAATTTCTCCGCATTGCAAGGTGCAATTCTGAAATTTTTTGCTTTTTCCTGCTCCTCTTAGCATGAAAAAGAAGATTCAAAGAGAGTGAGATGCCAGCTCCTTTCATTCAGTCAGTAGCTTCAATCTTTTCTGGACGTTTTTCAATGGCAAAAATCAATGAATATTGTATATGCACAAACAGTAATTTCTCCGCATTGTAAGGTGGAATTCTGAAATTTTTTGCTTTTTCCTGCTCCTCTTAGCATGATAAAGAAGATTCAAAGATAGTGAGATGCCAGCTTCTTTCATTCAGTCAGTAGCTTCAAACATTTCTGGTAAATGAATAACATGATGTTTTTCAATGGCAAAAATCAATGAATATTGTAAATGCACAAACAGTAATTTCTCCGCATTGCAAGGTGCAATTCTGAAATTTTTTGCTTTTTCCTGCTCCTCTTAGCATGATAAAGAAGACTCAAAGAGAGTTACATGCCAGCTCCTTTCATTCAGTCAGTAGCTTCAATCATTTCTGGACGTTTTTCAATGGCAAAAATCAATGAATATTGTAAATGCACAAACAGTAATATCTCCACATTGCAAGGTGCAATTCTGAAATTTTTTGCTTTTTCCTGCTACTCCTAGCATGATAAAGAAGATTCAAAGAGAGTGAGATGCCAGCTCCTTTCATTCAGTCAGTAGCTTCAAACATTTCTGTACGTTTTTCAATGGCAAAAATCAATGAATATTGTAAATGCACAAACAGTAATATCTCCACATTGCAAGGTGCAATTCTGAAATTTTTTGCTTTTTCCTGCTAATCCTAGCATGATAAAGAAGATTCAAAGAGAGTGAGATGCCAGCTCCTTTCATTCAGTCAGTAGCTTCAAACATTTCTGGACGTTTTTCAATGGCAAAAATCAATGAATATTGTAAATGCACAAACAGTAATATCTCCACATTGCAAGGTGCAATTCTGAAATTTTTTGCTTTTTCCTGCTAATCCTAGCATGATAAAGAAGATTCAAAGAGAGTGAGATGCCAGCTCCTTTCATTCAGTCAGTAGCTTCAATCATTTCTGGACGTTTTTCAATGGCAAAAATCAATGAATATTGTAAATGCACAAACAGTAATTTCTCCGCATTGCAACGTGCAATTCTGAAATTTTTTGCTTTTTCCTGCTCCTCTTAGCATGATAAAGAAGATTCAAAGAGAGTGAGATGCCCGCTCCTTTCATTCAGTCAGTAGCTTCAATCATTTCTGGTATATGAATAACATGATGTTTTTCAATGGCAAAAATCAATGAATATTGTAAATGCACAAACAGTAATTTCTCCGCATTGCAAGGTGCAATTCTGAATTTTTTTGCTTTTTCCTGCTCCTCTTAGCATGATAAAGAAGATTCAAAGAGAGTGAGATGCCAGCTCCTTTCATTCAGTCAGTAGCTTCAATCATTTCTGGACGTTTTTCAATGGCAAAAATCAATGAATATTGTAAATGCACAAACAGTAATTTCTCCGCATTGCAAGGTGCAATTCTGAAATTTTTTGCTTTTTCCTGCTCCTCTTAGCATGATAAAGAAGATTCAAAGAGAGTGAGATGCCAGCTCCTTTCATTCAGTCAGTAGCTTCAAACATTTCTGGTATATGAATAACATGATGTTTTTCAATGGCAAAAATCAATGAATATTGTAAATGCACAAACAGTAATTTCTCCGCATTGCAAGGTGCAATTCTGAAATTTTTTGCTTTTTCCTGCTCCTCTTAGCATGAAAAAGAAGATTCAAAGAGAGTGAGATGCCAGCTCCTTTCATTCAGTCAGTAGCTTCAATCTTTTCTGGACGTTTTTCAATGGCAAAAATCAATGAATATTGTATATGCACAAACAGTAATTTCTCCGCATTGTAAGGTGGAATTCTGAAATTTTTTGCTTTTTCCTGCTCCTCTTAGCATGATAAAGAAGATTCAAAGATAGTGAGATGCCAGCTTCTTTCATTCAGTCAGTAGCTTCAAACATTTCTGGTAAATGAATAACATGATGTTTTTCAATGGCAAAAATCAATGAATATTGTAAATGCACAAAGAGTAATTTCTCCGCATTGCAAGGTGCAATTCTGAAATTTTTTGCTTTTTCCTGCTCCTCTTAGCATGATAAAGAAGACTCAAAGAGAGTTACATGCCAGCTCCTTTCATTCAGTCAGTAGCTTCAATCATTTCTGGACGTTTTTCAATGGCAAAAATCAATGAATATTGTAAATGCACAAACAGTAATTTCTCCGCATTGCAAGGTGCAATTCTGAAATTTTTTGCTTTTTCCTGCTCCTCTTAGCATGATAAAGAAGATTCAAAGAGAGTGAGATGCCAGCTCCTTTCATTCAGTCAGTAGCTTCAATCATTTCTGGACGTTTTTCAATGGCAAAAATCAATGAATATTGTAAATGCACAAACAGTAATTTCTCCGCATTGCAAGGTGCAATTCTGAAATTTTTTGCTTTTTCCTGCTCCTCTTAGCATGATAAAGAAGATTCAAAGAGAGTGAGATGCCAGCTCCTTTCATTCAGTCAGTAGCTTCAATCATTTCTGGTATATGAATAACATGATGTTTTTCAATGGCAAAAATCAATGAATATTGTAACTGCACAAACAGTAATTTATCCGCATTGCAAGGTGCAATTCTGAAATTTTTTGCTTTTTCCTGCTCCTCTTAGCATGGTAAAGAAGATTCAAAGAGAGTGAGATGCCAGCTCCTTTCATTCAGTCAGTAGCTTCAATCATTTCTGGACGTTTTTCAATGGCAAAAATCAATGAATATTGTAAATGCACAAACAGTAATTTCTCCGCATTGCAAGGTGCAATTCTGAAATTTTTTGCTTTTTCCTGCTCCTCTTAGCATGATAAAGAAGATTCAAAGAGATTGAGATGCCAGCTCCTTTCATTCAGTCAGTAGCTTCAATCATTTCTGGACGTTTTTCAATGGCAATAATCAATGAATATTGTAAATGCACAAACAGTAATTTCTCCGCATTGCAAGGTGCAATTCTGAAATTTTTTGCTTTTTCCTGCTCCTCTTAGCATGATAAAGAAGATTCAAAGAGAGTGAGATGCCAGCTCCTTTCATTCAGTCAGTAGCTTCAATCATTTCTGGTATATGAATAACATGATGTTTTTCAATGGCAAAAATCAATGAATATTGTAAATGCACAAACAGTAATTTCTCCGCATTGCAAGGTGCAATTCTGAAATTTTTTGCTTTTTCCTGCTCCTCTTAGCATGGTAAAGAAGATTCAAAGAGAGTGAGATGCCAGCTCCTTTCATTCAGTCAGTAGCTTCAATCATTTCTGGACGTTTTTCAATGGCAAAAATCAATGAATATTGTAAATGCACAAACAGTAATTTCTCCGCATTGCAAGGTGCAATTCTGAAATATTTTGCTTTTTCCTGCTCCTCTTAGCATGATAAAGAAGATTCAAAGAGAGTGAGATGCCAGCTCCTTTCATTCAGTCAGTAGCTTCAATCATTTCTGGACGTTTTTCAATGGCAAAAATCAATGAATATTGTAAATGCACAAACAGTAATTTCTCCGCATTGCAAGGTGCAATTCTGAAATGTTTTGCTTTTTCCTGCTCCTCTTAGCATGATAAAGAAGATTCAAAGAGAGTGAGATGCCAGCTCCTTTCATTCAGTCAGTAGCTTCAATCATTTCTGGGTATGAATAACATGATGTTTTTCAATGGCAAAAATCAATGAATATTGTAAATGCACAAACAGTAATTTCTCCACATTGCAAGGTGCAATTCTGAAATTTTTTGCTTTTTCCTGCTCCTCTTAGCATGATAAAGAAGATTCAAAGAGAGTGAGATGCCAGCTCCTTTCATTCAGTCAGTAGCTTCAATCATTTCTGGACGTTTTTCAATGGCAAAAATCAATGAATATTGTAAATGCACAAACAGTAATTTCTCCGCATTGCAGGGTGCAATTCTGAAATTTTTTGCTTTTTCCTGCTCCTCTTAGCATGATAAAGAAGATTCAAAGAGAGTGAGATGCCAGCTCCTTTCATTCAGTCAGTAGCTTCAATCATTTCTGGACATTTTTCAATGGCAAAAATCAATGAATATTGTAAATGCACAAACAGTAATTTCTCCGCATTGCAAGGTGCAATTCTGAATTTTTTTGCTTTTTCCTGCTCCTCTTAGCATGATAAAGAAGATTCAAAGAGAGTGAGATGCCAGCTCCTTTCATTCAGTCAGTAGCTTCAAACATTTCTGGTATAAACATTTCTGGACGTTTTTCAATGGCAAAAATCAATGAATATTGTAAATGCACAAACAGTAATATCTCCACATTGCAAGGTGCAATTCTGAAATTTTTTGCTTTTTCCTGCTAATCCTAGCATGATAAAGAATATTCAAATAGAGTGAGATGCCAGCTCCTTTCATTCAGTCAGTAGCTTCAAACATTTCTGGACGTTTTTCAATGGCAAAAATCAATGAATATTGTATATGCACAAACAGTAATTTCTCCGCATTGTAAGGTGGAATTCTGAAATTTTTTGCTTTTTCCTGCTCCTCTTAGCATGATAAAGAAGATTCAAAGATAGTGAGATGCCAGCTTCTTTCATTCAGTCAGTAGCTTCAAACATTTCTGGTAAATGAATAACATGATGTTTTTCAATGGCAAAAATCAATGAATATTGTAAATGCACAAAGAGTAATTTCTCCGCATTGCAAGGTGCAATTCTGAAATTTTTTGCTTTTTCCTGCTCCTCTTAGCATGATAAAGAAGACTCAAAGAGAGTTACATGCCAGCTCCTTTCATTCAGTCAGTAGCTTCAATCATTTCTGGACGTTTTTCAATGGCAAAAATCAATGAATATTGTAAATGCACAAACAGTAATTTCTCCGCATTGCAAGGTGCAATTCTGAAATTTTTTGCTTTTTCCTGCTCCTCTTAGCATGATAAAGAAGATTCAAAGAGAGTGAGATGCCAGCTCCTTTCATTCAGTCAGTAGCTTCAATCATTTCTGGACGTTTTTCAATGGCAAAAATCAATGAATATTGTAAATGCACAAACAGTAATTTCTCCGCATTGCAAGGTGCAATTCTGAAATTTTTTGCTTTTTCCTGCTCCTCTTAGCATGATAAAGAAGATTCAAAGAGAGTGAGATGCCAGCTCCTTTCATTCAGTCAGTAGCTTCAATCATTTCTGGTATATGAATAACATGATGTTTTTCAATGGCAAAAATCAATGAATATTGTAACTGCACAAACAGTAATTTCTCCGCATTGCAAGGTGCAATTCTGAAATTTTTTGCTTTTTCCTGCTCCTCTTAGCATGGTAAAGAAGATTCAAAGAGAGTGAGATGCCAGCTCCTTTCATTCAGTCAGTAGCTTCAATCATTTCTGGACGTTTTTCAATGGCAAAAATCAATGAATATTGTAAATGCACAAACAGTAATTTCTCCGCATTGCAAGGTGCAATTCTGAATTTTTTTGCTTTTTCCTGCTCCTCTTAGCATGATAAAGAAGATTCAAAGAGAGTGAGATGCCAGCTCCTTTCATTCAGTCAGTAGCTTCAATCACTTCTGGACGTTTTTCAATGGCAAAAATCAATGAATATTGTAAATGCACAAACAGTAATTTCTCCGCATTGCAAGGTGCAATTCTGAAATTTTTTGCTTTTTCCTGCTCCTCTTAGCATGATAAAGAAGATTCAAAGAGAGTGAGATGCCAGCTCCTTTCATTCAGTCAGTAGCTTCAATCATTTCTGGTATATGAATAACATGATGTTTTTCAATGGCAAAAATCAATGAATATTGTAAATGCACAAACAGTAATTTCTCCGCATTGCAAGGTGCAATTCTGAAATTTTTTGCTTTTTCCTGCTCCTCTTAGCATGGTAAAGAAGATTCAAAGAGAGTGAGATGCCAGCTCCTTTCATTCAGTCAGTAGCTTCAATCATTTCTGGACGTTTTTCAATGGCAAAAATCAATGAATATTGTAAATGCACAAACAGTAATTTCTCCGCATTGCAAGGTGCAATTCTGAAATTTTTTGCTTTTTCCTGCTCCTCTTAGCATGATAAAGAAGATTCAAAGAGAGTGAGATGCCAGCTCCTTTCATTCAGTCAGTAGCTTCAATCATTTCTGGACGTTTTTCAATGGCAAAAATCAATGAATATTGTAAATGCACAAACAGTAATTTCTCCGCATTGCAAGGTGCAATTCTGAAATGTTTTGCTTTTTCCTGCTCCTCTTAGCATGATAAAGAAGATTCAAAGAGACTGAGATGCCAGCTCCTTTCATTCAGTCAGTAGCTTCAATCATTTCTGGGTATGAATAACATGATGTTTTTCAATGGCAAAAATCAATGAATATTGTAAATGCACAAACAGTAATTTCTCCACATTGCAAGGTGCAATTCTGAAATTTTTTGCTTTTTCCTGCTCCTCTTAGCATGATAAAGAAGATTCAAAGAGAGTGAGATGCCAGCTCCTTTCATTCAGTCAGTAGCTTCAATCATTTCTGGACGTTTTTCAATGGCAAAAATCAATGAATATTGTAAATGCACAAACAGTAATTTCTCCGCATTGCAAGGTGCAATTCTGAAATTTTTTGCTTTTTCCTGCTCCTCTTAGCATGATAAAGAAGATTCAAAGAGAGTGAGATGCCAGCTCCTTTCATTCAGTCAGTAGCTTCAATCATTTCTGGACATTTTTCAATGGCAAAAATCAATGAATATTGTAAATGCACAAACAGTAATTTCTCCGCATTGCAAGGTGCAATTCTGAATTTTTTTGCTTTTTCCTGCTCCTCTTAGCATGATAAAGAAGATTCAAAGAGAGTGAGATGCCAGCTCCTTTCATTCAGTCAGTAGCTTCAAACATTTCTGGTATAAACATTTCTGGACGTTTTTCAATGGCAAAAATCAATGAATATTGTAAATGCACAAACAGTAATATCTCCACATTGCAAGGTGCAATTCTGAAATTTTTTGCTTTTTCCTGCTAATCCTAGCATGATAAAGAAGATTCAAAGAGAGTGAGATGCCAGCTCCTTTCATTCAGTCAGTAGCTTCAATCATTTCTGGTATATGAATAACATGATGTTTTTCAATGGCAAAAATCAATGAATATTGTAAATGCACAAACAGTAATTTCTCCGCATTGCAAGGTGCAATTCTGAAATTTTTTGCTTTTTCCTGCTCCTCTTAGCATGGTAAAGAAGATTCAAAGAGAGTGAGATGCCAGCTCCTTTCATTCAGTCAGTAGCTTCAATCATTTCTGGACGTTTTTCAATGGCAAAAATCAATGAATATTGTAAATGCACAAACAGTAATTTCTCCGCATTGCAAGGTGAAATTCTGAAATTTTTTGCTTTTTCCTGCTCCTCTTAGCATGATAAAGAAGATTCAAAGAGAGTGAGATGCCAGCTCCTTTCATTCAGTCAGTAGCTTCAATCATTTCTGGACGTTTTTCAATGGCAAAAATCAATGAATATTGTAAATGCACAAACAGTAATTTCTCCGCATTGCAAGGTGCAATTCTGAAATGTTTTGCTTTTTCCTGCTCCTCTTAGCATGATAAAGAAGATTCAAAGAGAGTGAGATGCCAGCTCCTTTCATTCAGTCAGTAGCTTCAATCATTTCTGGGTATGAATAACATGATGTTTTTCAATGGCAAAAATCAATGAATATTGTAAATGCACAAACAGTAATTTCTCCACATTGCAAGGTGCAATTCTGAAATTTTTTGCTTTTTCCTGCTCCTCTTAGCATGATAAAGAAGATTCAAAGAGAGTGAGATGCCAGCTCCTTTCATTCAGTCAGTAGCTTCAATCATTTCTGGACGTTTTTCAATGGCAAAAATCAATGAATATTGTAAATGCACAAACAGTAATTTCTCCGCATTGCAAGGTGCAATTCTGAAATTTTTTGCTTTTTCCTGCTCCTCTTAGCATGATAAAGAAGATTCAAAGTGAGTGAGATGCCAGCTCCTTTCATTCAGTCAGTAGCTTCAATCATTTCTGGACATTTTTCAATGGCAAAAATCAATGAATATTGTAAATGCACAAACAGTAATTTCTCCGCATTGCAAGGTGCAATTCTGAATTTTTTTGCTTTTTCCTGCTCCTCTTAGCATGATAAAGAAGATTCAAAGAGAGTGAGATGCCAGCTCCTTTCATTCAGTCAGTAGCTTCAAACATTTCTGGTATAAACATTTCTGGACGTTTTTCAATGGCAAAAATCAATGAATATTGTAAATGCACAAACAGTAATATCTCCACATTGCAAGGTGCAATTCTGAAATTTTTTGCTTTTTCCTGCTAATCCTAGCATGATAAAGAATATTCAAATAGAGTGAGATGCCAGCTCCTTTCATTCAGTCAGTAGCTTCAAACATTTCAGGACGTTTTTCAATGGCAAAAATCAATGAATATTGTAAATGCACAAACAGTAATATCTCCACATTGCAAGGTGCAATTCTGAATTTTTTTGCTTTTTCCTGCTAATCCTAGCATGATAAAGAAGATTCAAAGAGAGTGAGATGCCAGGTCCTTTCATTCAGTCAGTAGCCTCAAACATTTCTGGTATATGAATAACATGATGTTTTTCAATGGCAAAAATCAGTGAATATTGTAAATGCACAAACAGTAATATCTCCACATTGCAAGGTGCAATTCTGAAATTTTTTGCTTTTTCCTGCTAATCCTAGCATGATAAAGAAGATTCAAAGAGAGTGAGATGCCAGCTCCTTTCATTCAGTCAGTAGCTTCAAACATTTCTGGACGTTTTTCAATGGCAAAAATCAATGAATATTGTAAATGCACAAACAGTAATATCTCCACATTGCAAGGTGCAATTCTGAAATTTTTTGCTTTTTCCTGCTACTCCTAGCATGATAAAGAAGATTCAAAGAGAGTGAGATGCCAGCTCCTTTCATTCAGTCAGTAGCTTCAAACATTTCTGGACGTTTTTCAATGGCAAAAATCAATGAATATTGTAAATGCACAAACAGTAATATCTCCACATTGCAAGGTGCAATTCTGAAATTTTTTGCTTTTTCCTGCTAATCCTAGCATGATAAAGAAGATTCAAATAGAGTGAGATGCCAGCTCCTTTCATTCAGTCAGTAGCTTCAAACATTTCTGGACGTTTTTCAATGGCAAAAATCAATGAATATTGTAAATGCACAAACAGTAATATCTAAACATTGCAAGGTGCAATTCTGAAATTTTTTGCTTTTTCCTGCTAATCCTAGCATGATAAAGAAGATTCAAAGATAGTGAGATGCCAGATCCTTTCATTCAGTCAGTAGCTTCAAACATTTCTGGTATATGAATAACATGATGTTTTTCAATGGCAAAAATCAATGAATATTGTAAATGCACAAACAGTAATATCTCCACATTGCAAGGTGCAATTCTGAAATTTTTTGCTTTTTCCTGCTAATCCTAGCATGATAAAGAACATTCAAAGTGAGTGAGATGCCAGCTCCCTTCATTCAGTCAGTAGCTTCAAACATTTCTGGACGTTTTTCAATGGCAAAAATCAATGAATACTGTAAATGCACAAACAGTAAGATCTCCACATTGCAAGGTGCAATTCTGAAACCTTGCAATGCGGAGAAATTACTGTTTGTGCATTTACAATATTCATTGATTTTTGCCATTGAAAAACGTCCAGAAATGATTGAAGCTACTGACTGAATGAAAGGAGCTGGCATCTCACTCTCTTTGAATCTTCTTTATCATGCTAAGAGGAGCAGGAAAAAGCAAAAAATTTCAGAATTGCACCTTGCAATGCGGAGAAATTACTGTTTGTGCATTTACAATATTCATTGATTTTTGCCATTGAAAAACATCATGTTATTCATATACCAGAAATGTTTGAAGCTACTGACTGAATGAAAGGAGCTGGCATCTCACTCTCTTTGAATCTTCTTTATCATGCTAAGAGGAGCAGGAAAAAGCAAAAAATTTCAGAATTGCACCTTGCAATGCGGAGAAATTACTGTTTGTGCATTTACAATATTCATTGATTTTTGCCATTGAAAAACGTCCAGAAATGATTGAAGCTACTGACTGAATGAAAGGAGCTGGCATCTCCCTCTCTTTGAATCTTCTTTATCATGCTAAGAGGAGCAGGAAAAAGCAAAAAATTTCAGAATTGCACCTTGCAATGCGGAGAAATTACTGTTTGTGCATTTACAATATTCATTGATTTTTGCCATTGAAAAACGTCCAGAAATGATTGAAGCTACTGACTGAATGAAAGGAGCTGGCATCTCACTCTCTTTGAATCTTCTTTATCATGCTAAGAGGAGCAGGAAAAAGCAAAAAATTTCAGAATTGCACCTTGCAATGCGGAGAAATTACTGTTTGTGCATTTACAATATTCATTGATTTTTGCCATTGAAAAACATCATGTTATTCATATACCAGAAATGTTTGAAGCTACTGACTGAATGAAAGGAGCTGGCATCTCACTCTCTTTGAATCTTCTTTATCATGCTAAGAGGAGCAGGAAAAAGCAAAAAATTTCAGAATTGCACCTTGCAATGCGGAGAAATTACTGTTTGTGCATTTACAATATTCATTGATTTTTGCCATTGAAAAACGTCCAGAAATGATTGAAGCTACTGACTGAATGAAAGGAGCTGGCATCTCACTCTCTTTGAATCTTCTTTATCATGCTAAGAGGAGCAGGAAAAAGCAAAAAATTTCAGAATTGCACCTTGCAATGCGGAGAAATTACTGTTTGTGCATTTACAATATTCATTGATTTTTGCCATTGAAAAACGTCCAGAAATGATTGAAGCTACTGACTGAATGAAAGGAGCTGGCATCTCACTCTCTTTGAATCTTCTTTATCATGCTAAGAGGAGCAGGAAAAAGCAAAAAAATTCAGAATTGCACCTTGCAATGCGGAGAAATTACAGTTTGTGCATTTACAATATTCATTGATTTTTGCCATTGAAAAACATCATGTTATTCATATACCAGAAATGATTGAAGCTACTGACTGAATGAAAGGAGCTGGCATCTCACTCTCTTTGAATCTTCTTTTTCATGCTAAGAGGAGCAGGAAAAAGCAAAAAATTTCAGAATTGCATCTTGCAATGCGGAGAAATTACTGTTTGTGCATTTACAATATTCATTGATTTTTGCCATTGAAAAACATCCAGAAATGATTGAAGCTACTGACTGAATGAAAGGAGCTGGCATCTCACTCTCTTTGAATCTTCTTTATCATGCTAAGAGGAGCAGGAAAAAGCAAAAAATTTCAGAATTGCATCTTGCAATGCGGAGAAATTACTGTTTGTGCATTTACAATATTTATTGATTTTTGCCATTGAAACACGTCCAGAAATGTTTGAAGCTACAGACTGAATGAAAGGAGCTGGCATCTCACTCTCTTTGAATCTTCTTTATCATGATAGGATTAGCAGGAAAAAGCAAAAAATTTCAGAATTGCACCTTGCAATGTGGAGATATTACTGTTTGTGCATTTACAATATTCATTGATTTTTGCCATTGAAAAACGTCCAGAAATGTTTGAAGCTACTGACTGAATGCAAGGAGCTGGCATCTCACTCTCTTTGAATCTTCTTTATCATGCTAGGGTTAGCAGGAAAAAGCAAAAAATTTCAGAATTGCACCTTGCAATGTGGAGATATTACTGTTTTTGCATTTACAATATTCATTGATTTTTGCCATTGAAAAACGTCCAGAAATGTTTATACCAGAAATGTTTGAAGCTACTGACTGAATGAAAGGAGCTGGCATCTCACTCTCTTTGAATCTTATTTATCATGCTAAGAGGAGCAGGAAAAAGCAAAAAATTTCAGAATTGCACCTTGCAATGCGGAGAAATTACTGTTTGTGCATTTACAATATTCATTGATTTTTGCCATTGAAAAACATCATGTTATTCATATACCAGAAATGATTGAAGCTACTGACTGAATGAAAGGAGCTGGCATCTCACTCTCTTTGAATCTTCTTTATCATGCTAGGATTAGCAGGAAAAAGCAAAAAATTTCAGAATTGCACCTTGAAATGTGGAGATATTACTGTTTGTGCATTTACAATATTCATTGATTTTTGCCATTGAAAAACGTCCAGAAATGTTTGAAGCTACTGACTGAATGAAAGGAGCTGGCATCTCACTCTCTTTGAATCTTCTTTATCATGCTAGGATTAGCAGGAAAAAGCAAAAAATTTCAGAATTGCACCTTGCAATGTGGAGATATTACTGTTTGTGCATTTACAATATTCATTGATTTTTGCCATTGAAAAACGTCCAGAAATGTTTGAAGCTACTGACTGAATGAAAGGAGCTGGCATCTCACTCTCTTTGAATCTTCTTTATCATGCTAGGAGTAGCAGGAAAAAGCAAAAAATTTCAGAATTGCACCTTGCAATGTGGAGATATTACAGTTTGTGCATTTACAATATTCATTGATTTTTTCCATTGAAAAACGTCCAGAAATGTTTGAAGCTACTGACTGAATGAAAGGAGCTGGCATCTCACTCTCTTTGAATCTTCTTTATCATGCTAGGATTAGCAGGAAAAAGCAAAAAATTTCAGAATTGCACCATGCAATGTGGAGATATTACTGTTTGTGCATTTACAATATTCATTGATTTTTGCCATTGAAAAACGTCCAGAAATGTTTGAAGCTACTGACTGAATGAAAGGAGCTGGCATCTCACTCTATTTGAATCTTCTTTATCATGCTAGGATTAGCAGGAAAAAGCAAAAAATTTCAGAATTGCACCTTGCAATGTGGAGATATTACTGTTTGTGCATTTACAATATTCATTGATTTTTGCCATTGAAAAACGTCCAGAAATGTTTATACCAGAAATGTTTGAAGCTACTGACTGAATGAAAGGAGCTGGCATCTCACTCTCTTTGAATCTTCTTTATTATGCTAAGAGGAACAGGAAAAAGCAAAAAAATTCAGAATTGCACCTTGCAATGCGGAGAAATTACTGTTTGTGCATTTACAATATTCATTGATTTTTGCCATTGAAACACGTCCAGAAATGTTTGAAGCTACTGACTGAATGAAAGGAGCTGGCATCTCACTCTCTTTGAATCTTCTTTATCATGATAGGATTAGCAGGAAAAAGCAAAAAATTTCAGAATTGCACCTTGCAATGTGGAGATATTACTGTTTGTGCATTTACAATATTCATTGATTTTTGCCATTGAAAAACGTCCAGAAATGTTTATACCAGAAATGTTTGAAGCTACTGACTGAATGAAAGGAGCTGGCATCTCACTCTCTTTGAATCTTCTTTATCATGCTAAGAGGAGCAGGAAAAAGCAAAAAAATTCAGAATTGCACCTTGCAATGCGGAGAAATTACTGTTTGTGCATTTACAATATTCATTGATTTTTGCCATTGAAAAACATCATGTTATTCATATACCAGAAATGATTGAAGCTACTGACTGAATGAAAGGAGCTGGCATCTCACTCTCTTTGAATCTTCTTTATCATGCTAGGATTAGCAGGAAAAAGCAAAAAATTTCAGAATTGCACCTTGCAATGTGGAGATATTACTGTTTGTGCATTTACAATATTCATTGATTTTTGCCATTGAAAAACGTCCAGAAATGTTTGAAGCTACTGACTGAATGAAAGGAGCTGGCATCTCACTCTCTTTGAATCTTCTTTATCATGCTAGGATTAGCAGGAAAAAGCAAAAAATTTCAGAATTGCACCTTGCAATGTGGAGATATTACTGTTTGTGCATTTACAATATTCATTGATTTTTGCCATTGAAAAACGTCCAGAAATGTTTGAAGCTACTGACTGAATGAAAGGAGCTGGCATATCACTCTCTTTAAATCTTCTTTATCATGCTAGGAGTAGCAGGAAAAAGCAAAAAATTTCAGAATTGCACCTTGCAATGTGGAGATATTACTGTTTGTGCATTTACAATATTCATTGATTTTTTCCATTGAAAAACGTCCAGAAATATTTGAAGCTACTGACTGAATGAAAGGAGCTGGCATCTCACTCTCTTTGAATCTTCTTTATCATGCTAGGATTAGCAGGAAAAAGCAAAAAATTTCAGAATTGCACCTTGCAATGTGGAGATATTACTGTTTGTGCATTTACAATATTCATTGATTTTTGCCATTGAAAAACATCATGTTATTCATATACCAGAAATGTTTGAAGCTACTGACTGAATGAAAGGAGCTGGCATTTCACTCTCTTTGAATCTTCTTTATCATGCTAGGATTAGCAGGAAAAAGCAAAAAATTTCAGAATTGCACCTTGCAATGTGGAGATATTACTGTTTGTGCATTTACAATATTCATTGATTTTTGCCATTGAAAAACGTCCAGAAATGTTTGAAGCTACTGACTGAATGAAAGGAGCTGGCATCTCACTCTATTTGAATCTTCTTTATCATGCTAGGATTAGCAGGAAAAAGCAAAAAATTTCAGAATTGCACCTTGTAATGTGGAGATATTACTGTTTGTGCATTTACAATATTCATTGATTTTTGCCATTGAAAAACGTCCAGAAATGTTTATACCAGAAATGTTTGAAGCTACTGACTGAATGAAAGGAGCTGGCATCTCACTCTCTTTGAATCTTCTTTATCATGCTAAGAGGAGCAGGAAAAAGCAAAAAAATTCAGAATTGCACCTTGCAATGCGGAGAAATTACTGTTTGTGCATTTACAATATTCATTGATTTTTGCCATTGAAAAACGTCCAGAAATGATTGAAACTACTGACTGAATGAAAGGAGCTGGCATCTCACTCTCTTTGAATCTTCTTTATCATGCTAAGAGGAGCAGGAAAAAGCAAAAAATTTCAGAATTGCACCTTGCAATGCGGAGAAATTACTGTTTGTGCATTTACAATATTCATTGATTTTTGCCATTGAAAAACGTCCAGAAATGATTGAAGCTACTGACTGAATGAAAGGAGCAGGCATCTCACTCTCTTTGAATCTTCTTTATCATGCTAAGAGGAGCAGGAAAAAGCAAAAAATTTCAGAATTGCACCTTGCAATGCGGAGAAATTACTGTTTGTGCATTTACAATATTCATTGATTTTTGCCATTGAAAAACATCATGTTATTCATACCCAGAAATGATTGAAGCTACTGACTGAATGAAAGGAGCTGGCATCTCACTCTCTTTGAATCTTCTTTATCATGCTAAGAGGAGCAGGAAAAAGCAAAAAATTTCAGAATTGCACCTTGCAATGCGGAGAAATTACTGTTTGTGCATTTACAATATTCATTGATTTTTGCCATTGAAAAACGTCCAGAAATGATTGAAGCTACTGACTGAATGAAAGGAGCTGGCATCTCACTCTCTTTGAATCTTCTTTATCATGCTAAGAGGAGCAGGAAAAAGCAAAAAATTTCAGAATTGCACCTTGCAATGCGGAGAAATTACTGTTTGTGCATTTACAATATTCATTGATTTTTGCCATTGAAAAACGTCCAGAAATGTTTATACCAGAAATGTTTGAAGCTACTGACTGAATGAAAGGAGCTGGCATCTCACTCTCTTTGAATCTTCTTTATTATGCTAAGAGGAACAGGAAAAAGCAAAAAAATTCAGAATTGCACCTTGCAATGCGGAGAAATTACTGTTTGTGCATTTACAATATTCATTGATTTTTGCCATTGAAACACGTCCAGAAATGTTTGAAGCTACTGACTGAATGAAAGGAGCTGGCATCTCACTCTCTTTGAATCTTCTTTATCATGATAGGATTAGCAGGAAAAAGCAAAAAATTTCAGAATTGCACCTTGCAATGTGGAGATATTACTGTTTGTGCATTTACAATATTCATTGATTTTTGCCATTGAAAAACGTCCAGAAATGTTTATACCAGAAATGTTTGAAGCTACTGACTGAATGAAAGGAGCTGGCATCTCACTCTCTTTGAATCTTCTTTATCATGCTAAGAGGAGCAGGAAAAAGCAAAAAAATTCAGAATTGCACCTTGCAATGCGGAGAAATTACTGTTTGTGCATTTACAATATTCATTGATTTTTGCCATTGAAAAACATCATGTTATTCATATACCAGAAATGATTGAAGCTACTGACTGAATGAAAGGAGCTGGCATCTCACTCTCTTTGAATCTTCTTTATCATGCTAGGATTAGCAGGAAAAAGCAAAAAATTTCAGAATTGCACCTTGCAATGTGGAGATATTACTGTTTGTGCATTTACAATATTCATTGATTTTTGCCATTGAAAAACGTCCAGAAATGTTTGAAGCTACTGACTGAATGAAAGGAGCTGGCATCTCACTCTCTTTGAATCTTCTTTATCATGCTAGGATTAGCAGGAAAAAGCAAAAAATTTCAGAATTGCACCTTGCAATGTGGAGATATTACTGTTTGTGCATTTACAATATTCATTGATTTTTGCCATTGAAAAACGTCCAGAAATGTTTGAAGCTACTGACTGAATGAAAGGAGCTGGCATATCACTCTCTTTAAATCTTCTTTATCATGCTAGGAGTAGCAGGAAAAAGCAAAAAATTTCAGAATTGCACCTTGCAATGTGGAGATATTACTGTTTGTGCATTTACAATATTCATTGATTTTTTCCATTGAAAAACGTCCAGAAATATTTGAAGCTACTGACTGAATGAAAGGAGCTGGCATCTCACTCTCTTTGAATCTTCTTTATCATGCTAGGATTAGCAGGAAAAAGCAAAAAATTTCAGAATTGCACCTTGCAATGTGGAGATATTACTGTTTGTGCATTTACAATATTCATTGATTTTTGCCATTGAAAAACATCATGTTATTCATATACCAGAAATGTTTGAAGCTACTGACTGAATGAAAGGAGCTGGCATTTCACTCTCTTTGAATCTTCTTTATCATGCTAGGATTAGCAGGAAAAAGCAAAAAATTTCAGAATTGCACCTTGCAATGTGGAGATATTACTGTTTGTGCATTTACAATATTCATTGATTTTTGCCATTGAAAAACGTCCAGAAATGTTTGAAGCTACTGACTGAATGAAAGGAGCTGGCATCTCACTCTATTTGAATCTTCTTTATCATGCTAGGATTAGCAGGAAAAAGCAAAAAATTTCAGAATTGCACCTTGTAATGTGGAGATATTACTGTTTGTGCATTTACAATATTCATTGATTTTTGCCATTGAAAAACGTCCAGAAATGTTTATACCAGAAATGTTTGAAGCTACTGACTGAATGAAAGGAGCTGGCATCTCACTCTCTTTGAATCTTCTTTATCATGCTAAGAGGAGCAGGAAAAAGCAAAAAAATTCAGAATTGCACCTTGCAATGCGGAGAAATTACTGTTTGTGCATTTACAATATTCATTGATTTTTGCCATTGAAAAACGTCCAGAAATGATTGAAACTACTGACTGAATGAAAGGAGCTGGCATCTCACTCTCTTTGAATCTTCTTTATCATGCTAAGAGGAGGAGGAAAAAGCAAAAAATTTCAGAATTGCACCTTGCAATGCGGAGAAATTACTGTTTGTGCATTTACAATATTCATTGATTTTTGCCATTGAAAAACGTCCAGAAATGATTGAAGCTACTGACTGAATGAAAGGAGCAGGCATCTCACTCTCTTTGAATCTTCTTTATCATGCTAAGAGGAGCAGGAAAAAGCAAAAAATTTCAGAATTGCACCTTGCAATGCGGAGAAATTACTGTTTGTGCATTTACAATATTCATTGATTTTTGCCATTGAAAAACATCATGTTATTCATACCCAGAAATGATTGAAGCTACTGACTGAATGAAAGGAGCTGGCATCTCACTCTCTTTGAATCTTCTTTATCATGCTAAGAGGAGCAGGAAAAAGCAAAAAATTTCAGAATTGCACCTTGCAATGCGGAGAAATTACTGTTTGTGCATTTACAATATTCATTGATTTTTGCCATTGAAAAACGTCCAGAAATGATTGAAGCTACTGACTGAATGAAAGGAGCTGGCATCTCACTCTCTTTGAATCTTCTTTATCATGCTAAGAGGAGCAGGAAAAAGCAAAAAATTTCAGAATTGCACCTTGCAATGCGGAGAAATTACTGTTTGTGCATTTACAATATTCATTGATTTTTGCCATTGAAAAACGTCCAGAAATGATTGAAGCTACTGACTGAATGAAAGGAGTTGGCATCTCACTCTCTTTGAATGTTCTTTACCATGCTAAGAGGAGCAGGAAAAAGCAAAAAATTTCAGAATTGCACCTTGCAATGCGGAGAAATTACTGTTTGTGCATTTACAATATTCATTGATTTTTGACATTGAAAAACATCATGTTATTCATATACCAGAAATAATTGAAGCTACTGACTGAATGAAAGGAGCTGGCATCTCACTCTCTTTGAATCTTCTTTATCATGCTAAGAGGAGCAGGAAAAAGCAAAAAATTTCAGAATTGCACCTTGCAAGGCGGAGAAATTACTGTTTGTGCATTTACAATATTCATTGATTTTTGCCATTGAAAAACGTCCAGAAATGATTGAAGCTACTGACTGAATGAAAGGAGCTGGCATCTCACTCTCTTTGAATCTTCTTTATGATGCTAAGAGGAGCAGGAAAAAGCAAAAAATTTCAGAATTGCACCTTGCAATGCGGAGAAATTACTGTTTGTGCATTTACAATATTCATTGATTTTTGCCATTGAAAAACGTCCAGAAATGATTGAAGCTACTGACTGAATGAAAGGAGCTGGCATCTCACTCTCTTTGAATCTTCTTTATGATGCTAAGAGGAGCAGGAAAAAGCAAATAATTTCAGAATTGCACCTTGCAATGCGGAGAAATTACTGTTTGTGCATTTACAATATTCATTGATTTTTGCCATTGAAAAACGTCCAGAAATGATTGAAGCTACTGACTGAATGAAAGGAGTTGGCATCTCACTCTCTTTGAATGTTCTTTACCATGCTAAGAGGAGCAGGAAAAAGCAAAAAATTTCAGAATTGCACCTTGCAATGCGGAGAAATTACTGTTTGTGCATTTACAATATTCATTGATTTTTGACATTGAAAAACATCATGTTATTCATATACCAGAAATAATTGAAGCTACTGACTGAATGAAAGGAGCTGGCATCTCACTCTCTTTGAATCTTCTTTATCATGCTAAGAGGAGCAGGAAAAAGCAAAAAATTTCAGAATTGCACCTTGCAATGCGGAGAAATTACTGTTTGTGCATTTACAATATTCATTGATTTTTGCCATTGAAAAACGTCCAGAAATGATTGAAGCTACTGACTGAATGAAAGGAGCAGGCATCTCACTCTCTTTGAATCTTCTTTATCATGCTAAGAGGAGCAGGAAAAAGCAAAAAATTTCAGAATTGCACCTTGCAATGCGGAGAAATTACTGTTTGTGCATTTACAATATTCATTGATTTTTGCCATTGAAAAACATCATGTTATTCATACCCAGAAATGATTGAAGCTACTGACTGAATGAAAGGAGCTGGCATCTCACTCTCTTTGAATCTTCTTTATCATGCTAAGAGGAGCAGGAAAAAGCAAAAAATTTCAGAATTGCACCTTGCAATGCGGAGAAATTACTGTTTGTGCATTTACAATATTCATTGATTTTTGCCATTGAAAAACGTCCAGAAATGATTGAAGCTACTGACTGAATGAAAGGAGCTGGCATCTCACTCTCTTTGAATCTTCTTTATCATGCTAAGAGGAGCAGGAAAAAGCAAAAAATTTCAGAATTGCACCTTGCAATGCGGAGAAATTACTGTTTGTGCATTTACAATATTCATTGATTTTTGCCATTGAAAAACGTCCAGAAATGATTGAAGCTACTGACTGAATGAAAGGAGTTGGCATCTCACTCTCTTTGAATGTTCTTTACCATGCTAAGAGGAGCAGGAAAAAGCAAAAAATTTCAGAATTGCACCTTGCAATGCGGAGAAATTACTGTTTGTGCATTTACAATATTCATTGATTTTTGACATTGAAAAACATCATGTTATTCATATACCAGAAATAATTGAAGCTACTGACTGAATGAAAGGAGCTGGCATCTCACTCTCTTTGAATCTTCTTTATCATGCTAAGAGGAGCAGGAAAAAGCAAAAAATTTCAGAATTGCACCTTGCAAGGCGGAGAAATTACTGTTTGTGCATTTACAATATTCATTGATTTTTGCCATTGAAAAACGTCCAGAAATGATTGAAGCTACTGACTGAATGAAAGGAGCTGGCATCTCACTCTCTTTGAATCTTCTTTATGATGCTAAGAGGAGCAGGAAAAAGCAAAAAATTTCAGAATTGCACCTTGCAATGCGGAGAAATTACTGTTTGTGCATTTACAATATTCATTGATTTTTGCCATTGAAAAACGTCCAGAAATGATTGAAGCTACTGACTGAATGAAAGGAGCTGGCATCTCACTCTCTTTGAATCTTCTTTATGATGCTAAGAGGAGCAGGAAAAAGCAAAAAATTTCAGAATTGCACCTTGCAATGCGGAGAAATTACTGTTTGTGCATTTACAATATTCATTGATTTTTGCCATTGAAAAACGTCCAGAAATGATTGAAGCTACTGACTGAATGAAAGGAGTTGGCATCTCACTCTCTTTGAATGTTCTTTACCATGCTAAGAGGAGCAGGAAAAAGCAAAAAATTTCAGAATTGCACCTTGCAATGCGGAGAAATTACTGTTTGTGCATTTACAATATTCATTGATTTTTGACATTGAAAAACATCATGTTATTCATATACCAGAAATAATTGAAGCTACTGACTGAATGAAAGGAGCTGGCATCTCACTCTCTTTGAATCTTCTTTATCATGCTAAGAGGAGCAGGAAAAAGCAAAAAATTTCAGAATTGCACCTTGCAATGCGGAGAAATTACTGTTTGTGCATTTACAATATTCATTGATTTTTGCCATTGAAAAACGTCCAGAAATGATTGAAGCTACTGACTGAATGAAAGGAGCTGGCATCTCACTCTCTTTGAATCTTCTTTATGATGCTAAGAGGAGCAGGAAAAAGCAAAAAATTTCAGAATTGCACCTTGCAATGCGGAGAAATTACTGTTTGTGCATTTACAATATTCATTGATTTTTGCCATTGAAACACGTCCAGAAATGTTTGAAGCTACTGACTGAATGAAAGGAGCTGGCATCTCACTCTCTTTGAATCTTCTTTATCATGATAGGATTAGCAGGAAAAAGCAAAAAATTTCAGAATTGCACCTTGCAATGTGGAGATATTACTGTTTGTGCATTTACAATATTCATTGATTTTTGCCATTGAAAAACGTCCAGAAATGTTTATACCAGAAATGTTTGAAGCTACTGACTGAATGAAAGGAGCTGGCATCTCACTCTCTTTGAATCTTCTTTATCATGCTAAGAGGAGCAGGAAAAAGCAAAAAATTTCAGAATTGCACCTTGCAATGCGGAGAAATTACTGTTTGTGCATTTACAATATTCATTGATTTTTGCCATTGAAAAACGTCCAGAAATGATTGAAGCTACTGACTGAATGAAAGGAGCTGGCATCTCACTCTCTTTGAATCTTCTTTATCATGCTAAGAGGAGCAGGAAAAAGCAAAAAATTTCAGAATTGCACCTTGCAATGCGGAGAAATTACTGTTTGTGCATTTACAATATTCATTGATTTTTGCCATTGAAAAACATCATGTTATTCATATCCCAGAAATGTTTGAAGCTACTGACTGAATGAAAGAAGCTGGCAACTCACTCTCTTTGAATCTTCTTTATCATGCTAAGAGGAGCAGGAAAAAGCAAAAAATTTCAGAATTGCACCTTGCAATGCGGAGAAATTACTGTTTGTGCATTTACAATATTCATTGATTTTTGCAATTGAAAAACGTCCAGAAATGATTGAAGCTACTGACTGAATGAAAGGAGCTGGCATCTCACTCTCTTTGAATCTTCTTTATCATGTTAAGAGGAGCAGGAAAAAGCAAAAAATTTCAGAATTGCACCTTGCAATGCGGAGAAATTACTGTTTGTGCATTTACAATATTCATTGATTTTTGCCATTGAAAAACGTCCAGAAATGATTGAAGCTACTGACTGAATGAAAGGAGCTGTTATCTCACTCTCTTTGAATCTTGTTTATCATGCTAAGAGGAGCAGGAAAAAGCAAAAAATTTCAGAATTGCACCTTGCAATGCGGAGAAATTACTGTTTGTGCATTTACAATATTCATTGATTTTTGCCATTGAAAAACATCATGTTATTCATATACCAGAAATGATTGAAGCTACTGACTGAATGAAAGGAGCTGGCATCTCACACTCTTTGAATCTTCTTTATCATGCTAAGAGGAGCAGGAAAAAGTAAAAAATTTCAGAATTGCACCTTGCAATGCGGAGAAATTACTGTTTGTGCATTTACAATATTCATTGATTTTTGCCATTGAAAAACATCATGTTATTCATATACCAGAAATGTTTGAAGCTACTGACTGAATGAAAGGAGCTGGCATCTCACTCTCTTTGAATCTTCTTTATCATGCTAAGAGGAGCAGGAAAAAGCAAAAAATTTCAGAATTGCACCTTGCAATGCGGATAAATTACTGTTTGTGCATTTACAATATTCATTGATTTTTGCCATTGAAAAATGTCCAGAAATGATTGAAGCTACTGACTGAATGAAAGGAGCTGGCATCTCACTCTCTTTGAATCTTGTTTATCATGCTAAGAGGAGCAGGAAAAAGCAAAAAATTTCAGAATTGCACCTTGCAATGCGGAGAAATTACTGTTTGTGCATTTACAATATTCATTGATTTTTGCCATTGAAAAACGTCCAGAAATTATTGAAGCTACTGACTGAATGAAAGGAGCTGGCATCTCACTCTCTTTGAAACTTCTTTATCATGCTAAGAGGAGCAGGAAAAAGCAAAAATTTTCAGAATTGCACCTTGCAATGCGGAGAAATTACTGTTTGTGCATTTACAATATTCATTGATTTTTGCCATTGAAAAACGTCCAGAAATGATTGAAGCTACTGACTGAATGAAAGGAGCTGGCATCTCACTCTCTTTGAATCTTCTTTATCATGCTAAGAGGAGCAGGAAAAAGCAAAAAATTTCAGAATTGCACCTTGCAATGCGGAGAAATTACTGTTTGTGCATTTACAATATTCATTGATTTTTGCCATTGAAAAACATCATGTTATTCATATACCAGAAATGTTTGAAGCTACTGACTGAATGAAAGGAGCTGGCATCTCACTCTCTTTGAATCTTCTTTATCATGCTAAGAGGAGCAGGAAAAAGCAAAAAATTTCAGAATTGCACCTTGCAATGCGGAGAAATTACTGTTTGTGCATTTACAATATTCATTGATTTTTGCCATTGAAAAACATCATGTTATTCATATACCAGAAATGATTGAAGCTACTGACTGAATGAAAGGAGCTGGCATCTCACTCTCTTTGAATCTTCTTTATCATGCTAAGAGGAGCAGGATAAAGCAAAAAATTTCAGACTTGCACCTTGCAATGCGGAGAAATTACTGTTTGTGCATTTACAATATTCATTGATTTTTGCCATTGAAAAACATCATGTTATTCATATACCAGAAATGTTTGAAGCTACTGACTGAATGAAAGGAGCTGGCATCTCACTCTCTTTGAATCTTCTTTATCATGCTAAGAGGAGCAGGAAAAAGCAAAAAATTTCAGACTTGCACCTTGCAATGCGGAGAAATTACTGTTTGTGCATTTACAATATTCATTGATTTTTGCCATTGAAAAACATCATGTTATTCATATACCAGAAATGTTTGAAGCTACTGACTGAATGAAAGGAGCTGGCATCTCACTCTCTTTGAATCTTCTTTATCATGCTAAGAGGAGCAGGAAAAAGCAAAAAATTTCAGAATTGCACCTTGCAATGCGGAGAAATTACTGTTTGTGCATTTACAATATTCATTGATTTTTGCAATTGAAAAACGTCCAGAAATGATTGAAGCTACTGACTGAATGAAAGGAGCTGGCATCTCACTCTCTTTGAATCTTCTTTATCATGTTAAGAGGAGCAGGAAAAAGCAAAAAATTTCAGAATTGCACCTTGCAATGCGGAGAAATTACTGTTTGTGCATTTACAATATTCATTGATTTTTGCCATTGAAAAACGTCCAGAAATGATTGAAGCTACTGACTGAATGAAAGGAGCTGTTATCTCACTCTCTTTGAATCTTGTTTATCATGCTAAGAGGAGCAGGAAAAAGCAAAAAATTTCAGAATTGCACCTTGCAATGCGGAGAAATTACTGTTTGTGCATTTACAATATTCATTGATTTTTGCCATTGAAAAACATCATGTTATTCATATACCAGAAATGATTGAAGCTACTGACTGAATGAAAGGAGCTGGCATCTCACACTCTTTGAATCTTCTTTATCATGCTAAGAGGAGCAGGAAAAAGTAAAAAATTTCAGAATTGCACCTTGCAATGCGGAGAAATTACTGTTTGTGCATTTACAATATTCAATGATTTTTGCCATTGAAAAACGTCCAGAAATGATTGAAGCTACTGACTGAACGAAAGGAGCTGGCATCTCACTCTCTTTGAATCTTCTTTATCATGCTAAGAGGAGCAGGAAAAAGCAAAAAATTTCAGAATTGCACCTTGCAATGCGGAGAAATTACTGTTTGTGCATTTACAATATTCATTGATTTTTGCCATTGAAAAACATCATGTTATTCATATACCAGAAATGTTTGAAGCTACTGACTGAATGAAAGGAGCTGGCATCTCACTCTCTTTGAATCTTCTTCATAATGCTAAGAGGAGCAGGAAAAAGCAAAAAATTTCAGAATTGCACCTTGCAATGCGGAGAAATTACTGTTTGTGCATTTACAATATTCATTGATTTTTGCCATTGAAAAACGTCCAGAAATGATTGAAGCTACTGACTGAATGAAATGAGCTGGCATCTCACTCTCTTTGAACAGGAAAAAGCTAAAAATTTCAGAATTGCACCGTGCAATGTGGAGATATTACTGTTTGTGCATTTACAATATTCATTGATTTTTGCCATTGAAAAACATGTTTTTCATATACCAGAAATGTTTGAAGCTACTGACTGAATGAAAGGAGCTGGCATCTCACTCTCTTTGAATCTTCTTTATCATGCTAGGATTAGCAGGAAAAAGCAAAAAATTTCAGAATTGCACCTTGCAATGTGGAGATATTACTGTTTGTGCATTTACAATATTCATTGATTTTTGCCATTGAAAAACATGTTTTTCATATACCAGAAATGTTTGAAGCTACTGACTGAATGAAAGGAGCTGGCATCTCACTCTCTTTGAATCTTCTTTATCATGCTAGGATTAACAGGAAAAAGCTATAAATTTCAGAATTGCACCGTGCAATGTGGAGATATTACTGTTTGTGCATTTACAATATTCATTGATTTTTGCCATTGAAAAACATGTTTTTCATATACCAGAAATGTTTGAAGCTACTGACTGAATGAAAGGAGCTGGCATCTCACTCTCTTTGAATCTTCTTTATCATGCTAGGATTAGCAGGAAAAAGCAAAAAATTTCAGAATTGCACCTTGCAATGTGGAGATATTACTGTTTGTGCATTTACAATATTCATTGATTTTTGCCATTGAAAAACATGTTTTTCATATACCAGAAATGTTTGAAGCTACTGACTGAATGAAAGGAGCTGGCATCTCACTCTCTTTGAATCTTCTTTATCATGCTAGGATTAGCAGGAAAAAGCAAAAAATTTCAGAATTGCACCTTGCAATGCGGAGATATTACTGTTTGTGCATTTACAATATTCATTGATTTTTGCCATTGAAAAACATGTTTTTCATATACCAGAAATGTTTGAAGCTACTGACTGAATGAAAGGAGCTGGCATCTCACTCTCTTTGAATCTTCTTTATCATGCTAGGATTAACAGGAAAAAGCAAAAAATTTCAGAATTGCACCTTGCAATGTGGAGATATTACTGTTTGTGCATTTACAATATTCATTGATTTTTGCCATTGAAAAACGTTTTTCATATACCAGAAATGTTTGAAGCTACTGACTGAATGAAAGGAGCTGGCATCTCACTCTCTTTGAATCTTCTTTATCATGCTAGGATTAACAGGAAAAAGCTAAAAATTTCAGAATTGCACCGTGCAATGTGGAGATATTACTGTTTGTGCATTTACAATATTCATTGATTTTTGCCATTGAAAAACATGTTTTTCATATACCAGAAATGTTTGAAGCTACTGACTGAATGAAAGGAGCTGGCATCTCACTCTCTTTGAATCTTCTTTATCATGCTAGGATTAGCAGGAAAAAGCAAAAAATTTCAGAATTGCACTTTGCAATGTGGAGATATTACTGTTTGTGCATTTACAATATTCATTGATTTTTGCCATTGAAAAACATGTTTTTCATATACCAGAAATGTTTGAAGCTACTGACTGAATGAAAGGAGCTGGCATCTCACTCTCTTTGAATCTTCTTTATCATGCTAGGATTAACAGGAAAAAGCTAAAAATTTCAGAATTGCACCGTGCAATGTGGAGATATTACTGTTTGTGCATTTACAATATTCATTGATTTTTGCCATTGAAAAACGTTTTTCATATACCAGAAATGTTTGAAGCTACTGACTGAATAAAAGGAGCTGGCATCTCACTCTCTTTGAATCTTCTTTATCATGCTAGGATTAGCAGGAAAAAGCAAAAAATTTCAGAATTGCACCTTGCAATGTGGAGATATTACTGTTTGTGCATTTACAATATTCATTGATTTTTGCCATTGAAAAACATGTTTTTCATATACCAGAAATGTTTGAAGCTACTGACTGAATGAAAGGAGCTGGCATCTCACTCTCTTTGAATCTTCTTTATCATGCTAGGATTAACAGGAAAAAGCAAAAAATTTCAGAATTGCACCTTGCAATGTGGAGATATTACTGTTTGTGCATTTACAATATTCATTGATTTTTGCCATTGAAAAACATGTTTTTCATATACCAGAAATGTTTGAAGCTACTGACTGAATGAAAGGAGCTGGCATCTCACTCTCTTTGAATCTTCTTTATCATGCTAGGATTAACAGGAAAAAGCTAAAAATTTCAGAATTGCACCGTGCAATGTGGAGATATTACTGTTTGTGCATTTACAATATTCATTGATTTTTGCCATTGAAAAACATGTTTTTCATATACCAGAAATGTTTGAAGCTACTGACTGAATGAAAGGAGCTGGCATCTCACTCTCTTTGAATCTTCTTTATCATGCTAGGATTAACAGGAAAAAGCTAAAAATTTCAGAATTGCACCGTGCAATGTGGAGATATTACTGTTTGTGCATTTACAATATTCATTGATTTTTGCCATTGAAAAACATGTTTTTCATATACCAGAAATGTTTGAAGCTACTGACTGAATGAAAGGAGCTGGCATCTCACTCTCTTTGAATCTTCTTTATCATGCTAGGATTAGCAGGAAAAAGCTAAAAATTTCAGAATTGCACCGTGCAATGTGGAGATATTACTGTTTGTGCATTTACAATATTCATTGATTTTTGCCATTGAAAAACATGTTTTTCATATACCAGAAATGTTTGAAGCTACTGACTGAATGAAAGGAGCTGGCATCTCACTCTCTTTGAATCTTCTTTATCATGCTAGGATTAGCAGGAAAAAGCAAAAAATTTCAGAATTGCACCTTGCAATGCGGAGATATTACTGTTTGTGCATTTACAATATTCATTGATTTTTGCCATTGAAAAACATGTTTTTCATATACCAGAAATGTTTGAAGCTACTGATTGAATGAAAGGAGCTGGCATCTCACTCTCTTTGAATCTTCTTTATCATGCTAGGATTAACAGGAAAAAGCAAAAAATTTCAGAATTGCACCTTGCAATGTGGAGATATTACTGTTTGTGCATTTACAATATTCATTGATTTTTGCCATTGAAAAACATGTTTTTCATATACCAGAAATGTTTGAAGCTACTGACTGAATGAAAGGAGCTGGCATCTCACTCTCTTTGAATCTTCTTTATCATGCTAGGATTAACAGGAAAAAGCTACAAATTTCAGAATTGCACCGTGCAATGTGGAGATATTACTGTTTGTGCATTTACAATATTCATTGATTTTTGCCATTGAAAAACATGGTTTTCATATACCAGAAATGTTTGAAGCTACTGACTGAATGAAAGGAGCTGGCATCTCACTCTCTTTGAATCTTCTTTATCATGCTAGGATTAGCAGGAAAAAGCAAAAAATTTCAGAATTGCACCTTGCAATGTGGAGATATTACTGTTTGTGCATTTACAATATTCATTGATTTTTGCCATTGAAAAACATGTTTTTCATATACCAGAAATGTTTGAAGCTACTGACTGAATGAAAGGAGCTGGCATCTCACTCTCTTTGAATCTTCTTTATCATGCTAGGATTAACAGGAAAAAGCTAAAAATTTCAGAATTGCACCGTGCAATGTGGAGATATTACTGTTTGTGCATTTACAATATTCATTGATTTTTGCCATTGAAAAACATGTTTTTCATATACCAGAAATGTTTGAAGCTACTGACTGAATGAAAGGAGCTGGCATCTCACTCTCTTTGAATCTTCTTTATCATGCTAGGATTAACAGGAAAAAGCAAAAAATTTCAGAATTGCACCTTGCAATGTGGAGATATTACTGTTTGTGCATTTACAATATTCATTGATTTTTGCCATTGAAAAACATGTTTTTCATATACCAGAAATGTTTGAAGCTACTGACAATGAAAGGAGCTGGCATCTCACTCTCTTTGAATCTTCTTTATCATGCTAGGATTAACAGGAAAAAGCTAAAAATTTCAGAATTGCACCGTGCAATGTGGAGATATTACTGTTTGTGCATTTACAATATTCATTGATTTTTGCCATTGAAAAACATGTTTTTCATATACCAGAAATGTTTGAAGCTACTGACTGAATGAAAGGAGCTGGCATCTCACTCTCTTTGAATCTTCTTTATCATGCTAGGATTAGCAGGAAAAAGCAAAAAATTTCAGAATTGCACCTTGCAATGCGGAGATATTACTGTTTGTGCATTTACAATATTCATTGATTTTTGCCATTGAAAAACATGTTTTTCATATACCAGAAATGTTTGAAGCTACTGACTGAATGAAAGGAGCTGGCATCTCACTCTCTTTGAATCTTCTTTATCATGCTAGGATTAACAGGAAAAAGCAAAAAATTTCAGAATTGCACCTTGCAATGTGGAGATATTACTGTTTGTGCATTTACAATATTCATTGATTTTTGCCATTGAAAAACGTTTTTCATATACCAGAAATGTTTGAAGCTACTGACTGAATGAAAGGAGCTGGCATCTCACTCTCTTTGAATCTTCTTTATCATGCTAGGATTAACAGGAAAAAGCTAAAAATTTCAGAATTGCACCGTGCAATGTGGAGATATTACTGTTTGTGCATTTACAATATTCATTGATTTTTGCCATTGAAAAACGTTTTTCATATACCAGAAATGTTTGAAGCTAATGACTGAATGAAAGGAGCTGGCATCTCACTCTCTTTGAATCTTCTTTATCATGCTAGGATTAGCAGGAAAAAGCAAAAAATTTCAGAATTGCACCTTGCAATGTGGAGATATTACTGTTTGTGCATTTACAATATTCATTGATTTTTGCCATTGAAAAACATGTTTTTCATATACCAGAAATGTTTGAAGCTACTGACTGAATGAAAGGAGCTGGCATCTCACTCTCTTTGAATCTTCTTTATCATGCTAGGATTAACAGGAAAAAGCTAAAAATTTCAGAATTGCACCGTGCAATGTGGAGATATTACTGTTTGTGCATTTACAATATTCATTGATTTTTGCCATTGAAAAACATGTTTTTCATATACCAGAAATGTTTGAAGCTACTGACTGAATGAAAGGAGCTGGCATCTCACTCTCTTTGAATCTTCTTTATCATGCTAGGATTAACAGGAAAAAGCTAAAAATTTCAGAATTGCACCGTGCAATGTGGAGATATTACTGTTTGTGCATTTACAATATTCATTGATTTTTGCCATTGAAAAACATGTTTTTCATATACCAGAAATGTTTGAAGCTACTGACTGAATGAAAGGAGCTGGCATCTCACTCTCTTTGAATCTTCTTTATCATGCTAGGATTAGCAGGAAAAAGCTAAAAATTTCAGAATTGCACCGTGCAATGTGGAGATATTACTGTTTGTGCATTTACAATATTCATTGATTTTTGCCATTGAAAAACATGTTTTTCATATACCAGAAATGTTTGAAGCTACTGACTGAATGAAAGGAGCTGGCATCTCACTCTCTTTGAATCTTCTTTATCATGCTAGGATTAGCAGGAAAAAGCAAAAAATTTCAGAATTGCACCTTGCAATGCGGAGATATTACTGTTTGTGCATTTACAATATTCATTGATTTTTGCCATTGAAAAACATGTTTTTCATATACCAGAAATGTTTGAAGCTACTGATTGAATGAAAGGAGCTGGCATCTCACTCTCTTTGAATCTTCTTTATCATGCTAGGATTAACAGGAAAAAGCAAAAAATTTCAGAATTGCACCTTGCAATGTGGAGATATTACTGTTTGTGCATTTACAATATTCATTGATTTTTGCCATTGAAAAACATGTTTTTCATATACCAGAAATGTTTGAAGCTACTGACTGAATGAAAGGAGCTGGCATCTCACTCTCTTTGAATCTTCTTTATCATGCTAGGATTAACAGGAAAAAGCTACAAATTTCAGAATTGCACCGTGCAATGTGGAGATATTACTGTTTGTGCATTTACAATATTCATTGATTTTTGCCATTGAAAAACATGGTTTTCATATACCAGAAATGTTTGAAGCTACTGACTGAATGAAAGGAGCTGGCATCTCACTCTCTTTGAATCTTCTTTATCATGCTAGGATTAGCAGGAAAAAGCAAAAAATTTCAGAATTGCACCTTGCAATGTGGAGATATTACTGTTTGTGCATTTACAATATTCATTGATTTTTGCCATTGAAAAACATGTTTTTCATATACCAGAAATGTTTGAAGCTACTGACTGAATGAAAGGAGCTGGCATCTCACTCTCTTTGAATCTTCTTTATCATGCTAGGATTAACAGGAAAAAGCTAAAAATTTCAGAATTGCACCGTGCAATGTGGAGATATTACTGTTTGTGCATTTACAATATTCATTGATTTTTGCCATTGAAAAACATGTTTTTCATATACCAGAAATGTTTGAAGCTACTGACTGAATGAAAGGAGCTGGCATCTCACTCTCTTTGAATCTTCTTTATCATGCTAGGATTAACAGGAAAAAGCAAAAAATTTCAGAATTGCACCTTGCAATGTGGAGATATTACTGTTTGTGCATTTACAATATTCATTGATTTTTGCCATTGAAAAACATGTTTTTCATATACCAGAAATGTTTGAAGCTACTGACAATGAAAGGAGCTGGCATCTCACTCTCTTTGAATCTTCTTTATCATGCTAGGATTAACAGGAAAAAGCTAAAAATTTCAGAATTGCACCGTGCAATGTGGAGATATTACTGTTTGTGCATTTACAATATTCATTGATTTTTGCCATTGAAAAACATGTTTTTCATATACCAGAAATGTTTGAAGCTACTGACTGAATGAAAGGAGCTGGCATCTCACTCTCTTTGAATCTTCTTTATCATGCTAGGATTAGCAGGAAAAAGCAAAAAATTTCAGAATTGCACCTTGCAATGCGGAGATATTACTGTTTGTGCATTTACAATATTCATTGATTTTTGCCATTGAAAAACATGTTTTTCATATACCAGAAATGTTTGAAGCTACTGACTGAATGAAAGGAGCTGGCATCTCACTCTCTTTGAATCTTCTTTATCATGCTAGGATTAACAGGAAAAAGCAAAAAATTTCAGAATTGCACCTTGCAATGTGGAGATATTACTGTTTGTGCATTTACAATATTCATTGATTTTTGCCATTGAAAAACGTTTTTCATATACCAGAAATGTTTGAAGCTACTGACTGAATGAAAGGAGCTGGCATCTCACTCTCTTTGAATCTTCTTTATCATGCTAGGATTAACAGGAAAAAGCTAAAAATTTCAGAATTGCACCGTGCAATGTGGAGATATTACTGTTTGTGCATTTACAATATTCATTGATTTTTGCCATTGAAAAACGTTTTTCATATACCAGAAATGTTTGAAGCTAATGACTGAATGAAAGGAGCTGGCATCTCACTCTCTTTGAATCTTCTTTATCATGCTAGGATTAGCAGGAAAAAGCAAAAAATTTCAGAATTGCACCTTGCAATGTGGAGATATTACTGTTTGTGCATTTACAATATTCATTGATTTTTGCCATTGAAAAACATGTTTTTCATATACCAGAAATGTTTGAAGCTACTGACTGAATGAAAGGAGCTGGCATCTCACTCTCTTTGAATCTTCTTTATCATGCTAGGATTAACAGGAAAAAGCTAAAAATTTCAGAATTGCACCGTGCAATGTGGAGATATTACTGTTTGTGCATTTACAATATTCATTGATTTTTGCCATTGAAAAACATGTTTTTCATATACCAGAAATGTTTGAAGCTACTGACTGAATGAAAGGAGCTGGCATCTCACTCTCTTTGAATCTTCTTTATCATGCTAGGATTAACAGGAAAAAGCTAAAAATTTCAGAATTGCACCGTGCAATGTGGAGATATTACTGTTTGTGCATTTACAATATTCATTGATTTTTGCCATTGAAAAACATGTTTTTCATATACCAGAAATGTTTGAAGCTACTGACTGAATGAAAGGAGCTGGCATCTCACTCTCTTTGAATCTTCTTTATCATGCTAGGATTAGCAGGAAAAAGCAAAAAATTTCAGAATTGCACCTTGCAATGTGGAGATATTACTGTTTGTGCATTTACAATATTCATTGATTTTTGCCATTGAAAAACATGTTTTTCATATACCAGAAATGTTTGAAGCTACTGACTGAATGAAAGGAGCTGGCATCTCACTCTCTTTGAATCTTCTTTATCATGCTAGGATTAACAGGAAAAAGCTAAAAATTTCAGAATTGCACCGTGCAATGTGGAGATATTACTGTTTGTGCATTTACAATATTCATTGATTTTTGCCATTGAAAAACATGTTTTTCATATACCAGAAATGTTTGAAGCTACTGACTGAATGAAAGGAGCTGGCATCTCACTCTCTTTGAATCTTCTTTATCATGCTAGGATTAACAGGAAAAAGCTAAAAATTTCAGAATTGCACCGTGCAATGTGGAGATATTACTGTTTGTGCATTTACAATATTCATTGATTTTTGCCATTGAAAAACATGTTTTTCATATACCAGAAATGTTTGAAGCTACTGACTGAATGAAAGGAGCTGGCATCTCACTCTCTTTGAATCTTCTTTATCATGCTAGGATTAGCAGGAAAAAGCAAAAAATTTCAGAATTGCACCTTGCAATGCGGAGATATTACTGTTTGTGCATTTACAATATTCATTGATTTTTGCCATTGAAAAACATGTTTTTCATATACCAGAAATGTTTGAAGCTACTGACTGAATGAAAGGAGCTGGCATCTCACTCTCTTTGAATCTTCTTTATCATGCTAGGATTAACAGGAAAAAGCAAAAAATTTCAGAATTGCACCTTGCAATGTGGAGATATTACTGTTTGTGCATTTACAATATTCATTGATTTTTGCCATTGAAAAACGTTTTTCATATACCAGAAATGTTTGAAGCTACTGACTGAATGAAAGGAGCTGGCATCTCACTCTCTTTGAATCTTCTTTATCATGCTAGGATTAACAGGAAAAAGCTAAAAATTTCAGAATTGCACCGTGCAATGTGGAGATATTACTGTTTGTGCATTTACAATATTCATTGATTTTTGCCATTGAAAAACGTTTTTCATATACCAGAAATGTTTGAAGCTAATGACTGAATGAAAGGAGCTGGCATCTCACTCTCTTTGAATCTTCTTTATCATGCTAGGATTAGCAGGAAAAAGCAAAAAATTTCAGAATTGCACCTTGCAATGTGGAGATATTACTGTTTGTGCATTTACAATATTCATTGATTTTTGCCATTGAAAAACATGTTTTTCATATACCAGAAATGTTTGAAGCTACTGACTGAATGAAAGGAGCTGGCATCTCACTCTCTTTGAATCTTCTTTATCATGCTAGGATTAACAGGAAAAAGCTAAAAATTTCAGAATTGCACCGTGCAATGTGGAGATATTACTGTTTGTGCATTTACAATATTCATTGATTTTTGCCATTGAAAAACATGTTTTTCATATACCAGAAATGTTTGAAGCTACTGACTGAATGAAAGGAGCTGGCATCTCACTCTCTTTGAATCTTCTTTATCATGCTAGGATTAACAGGAAAAAGCTAAAAATTTCAGAATTGCACCGTGCAATGTGGAGATATTACTGTTTGTGCATTTACAATATTCATTGATTTTTGCCATTGAAAAACATGTTTTTCATATACCAGAAATGTTTGAAGCTACTGACTGAATGAAAGGAGCTGGCATCTCACTCTCTTTGAATCTTCTTTATCATGCTAGGATTAGCAGGAAAAAGCAAAAAATTTCAGAATTGCACCTTGCAATGTGGAGATATTACTGTTTGTGCATTTACAATATTCATTGATTTTTGCCATTGAAAAACATGTTTTTCATATACCAGAAATGTTTGAAGCTACTGACTGAATGAAAGGAGCTGGCATCTCACTCTCTTTGAATCTTCTTTATCATGCTAGGATTAACAGGAAAAAGCTAAAAATTTCAGAATTGCACCGTGCAATGTGGAGATATTACTGTTTGTGCATTTACAATATTCATTGATTTTTGCCATTGAAAAACATGTTTTTCATATACCAGAAATGTTTGAAGCTACTGACTGAATGAAAGGAGCTGGCATCTCACTCTCTTTGAATCTTCTTTATCATGCTAGGATTAGCAGGAAAAAGCAAAAAATTTCAGAATTGCACCTTGCAATGCGGAGATATTACTGTTTGTGCATTTACAATATTCATTGATTTTTGCCATTGAAAAACGTTTTTCATATACCAGAAATGTTTGAAGCTACTGACTGAATGAAAGGAGCTGGCATCTCACTCTCTTTGAATCTTCTTTATCATGCTAGGATTAACAGGAAAAAGCAAAAAATTTCAGAATTGCACCTTGCAATGTGGAGATATTACTGTTTGTGCATTTACAATATTCATTGATTTTTGCCATTGAAAAACGTTTTTCATATACCAGAAATGTTTGAAGCTACTGACTGAATGAAAGGAGCTGGCATCTCACTCTCTTTGAATCTTCTTTATCATGCTAGGATTAACAGGAAAAAGCTAAAAATTTCAGAATTGCACCGTGCAATGTGGAGATATTACTGTTTGTGCATTTACAATATTCATTGATTTTTGCCATTGAAAAACATGTTTTTCATATACCAGAAATGTTTGAAGCTACTGACTGAATGAAAGGAGCTGGCATCTCACTCTCTTTGAATCTTCTTTATCATGCTAGGATTAGCAGGAAAAAGCAAAAAATTTCAGAATTGCACCTTGCAATGCGGAGATATTACTGTTTGTGCATTTACAATATTCATTGATTTTTGCCATTGAAAAACGTTTTTCATATACCAGAAATGTTTGAAGCTACTGACTGAATGAAAGGAGCTGGCATCTCACTCTCTTTGAATCTTCTTTATCATGCTAGGATTAACAGGAAAAAGCAAAAAATTTCAGAATTGCACCTTGCAATGTGGAGATATTACTGTTTGTGCATTTACAATATTCATTGATTTTTGCCATTGAAAAACGTTTTTCATATACCAGAAATGTTTGAAGCTACTGACTGAATGAAAGGAGCTGGCATCTCACTCTCTTTGAATCTTCTTTATCATGCTAGGATTAGCAGGAAAAAGCAAAAAATTTCAGAATTGCAACTTGCAATGTGGAGATATTACTGTTTGTGCATTTACAATATTCATTGATTTTTGCCATTGAAAAACATGTTTTTCATATACCAGAAATGTTTGAAGCTACTGACTGAATGAAAGGAGCTGGCATCTCACTCTCTTTGAATCTTCTTTATCATGCTAGGATTAACAGGAAAAAGCAAAAAATTTCAGAATTGCACCTTGCAATGTGGAGATATTACTGTTTGTGCATTTACAATATTCATTGATTTTTGCCATTGAAAAACGTTTTTCATATACCAGAAATGTTTGAAGCTACTGACTGAATGAAAGGAGCTGGCATCTCACTCTCTTTGAATCTTCTTTATCATGCTAGGATTAGCAGGAAAAAGCAAAAAATTTCAGAATTGCACCTTGCAATGTGGAGATATTACTGTTTGTGCATTTACAATATTAATTGATTTTTGCCATTGAAAAACATGTTTTTCATATACCAGAAATGTTTGAAGCTACTGACTGAATGAAAGGAGCTGGCATCTCACTCTCTTTGAATCTTCTTTATCATGCTAGGATTAACAGGAAAAAGCAAAAAATTTCAGAATTGCACCTTGCAATGTGGAGATATTACTGTTTGTGCATTTACAATATTCATTGATTTTTGCCATTGAAAAACATGTTTTTCATATACCAGAAATGTTTGAAGCTACTGACTGAATGAAAGGAGCTGGCATCTCACTCTCTTTGAATCTTCTTTATCATGCTAGGATTAGCAGGAAAAAGCAAAAAATTTCAGAATTGCACCTTGCAATGTGGAGATATTACTGTTTGTGCATTTACAATATTCATTGATTTTTGCCATTGAAAAACATGTTTTTCATATACCAGAAATGTTTGAAGCTACTGACTGAATGAAAGGAGCTGGCATCTCACTCTCTTTGAATCTTCTTTATCATGCTAGGATTAACAGGAAAAAGCTAAAAATTTCAGAATTGCACCGTGCAATGTGGAGATATTACTGTTTGTGCATTTACAATATTCATTGATTTTTGCCATTGAAAAACATGTTTTTCATATACCAGAAATGTTTGAAGCTACTGACTGAATGAAAGGAGCTGGCATCTCACTCTCTTTGAATCTTCTTTATCATGCTAGGATTAGCAGGAAAAAGCAAAAAATTTCAGAATTGCACCTTGCAATGCGGAGATATTACTGTTTGTGCATTTACAATATTCATTGATTTTTGCCATTGAAAAACATGTTTTTCATATACCAGAAATGTTTGAAGCTACTGACTGAATGAAAGGAGCTGGCATCTCACTCTCTTTGAATCTTCTTTATCATGCTAGGATTAACAGGAAAAAGCAAAAAATTTCAGAATTGCACCTTGCAATGTGGAGATATTACTGTTTGTGCATTTACAATATTCATTGATTTTTGCCATTGAAAAACGTTTTTCATATACCAGAAATGTTTGAAGCTACTGACTGAATGAAAGGAGCTGGCATCTCACTCTCTTTGAATCTTCTTTATCATGCTAGGATTAACAGGAAAAAGCTAAAAATTTCAGAATTGCACCGTGCAATGTGGAGATATTACTGTTTGTGCATTTACAATATTCATTGATTTTTGCCATTGAAAAACATGTTTTTCATATACCAGAAATGTTTGAAGCTACTGACTGAATGAAAGGAGCTGGCATCTCACTCTCTTTGAATCTTCTTTATCATGCTAGGATTAACAGGAAAAAGCTAAAAATTTCAGAATTGCACCGTGCAATGTGGAGATATTACTGTTTGTGCATTTACAATATTCATTGATTTTTGCCATTGAAAAACATGTTTTTCATATACCAGAAATGTTTGAAGCTACTGACTGAATGAAAGGAGCTGGCATCTCACTCTCTTTGAATCTTCTTTATCATGCTAGGATTAGCAGGAAAAAGCAAAAAATTTCAGAATTGCACCTTGCAATGCGGAGATATTACTGTTTGTGCATTTACAATATTCATTGATTTTTGCCATTGAAAAACATGTTTTTCATATACCAGAAATGTTTGAAGCTACTGACTGAATGAAAGGAGCTGGCATCTCACTCTCTTTGAATCTTCTTTATCATGCTAGGATTAACAGGAAAAAGCAAAAAATTTCAGAATTGCACCTTGCAATGTGGAGATATTACTGTTTGTGCATTTACAATATTCATTGATTTTTGCCATTGAAAAACGTTTTTCATATACCAGAAATGTTTGAAGCTACTGACTGAATGAAAGGAGCTGGCATCTCACTCTCTTTGAATCTTCTTTATCATGCTAGGATTAACAGGAAAAAGCTAAAAATTTCAGAATTGCACCGTGCAATGTGGAGATATTACTGTTTGTGCATTTACAATATTCATTGATTTTTGCCATTGAAAAACATGTTTTTCATATACCAGAAATGTTTGAAGCTACTGACTGAATGAAAGGAGCTGGCATCTCACTCTCTTTGAATCTTCTTTATCATGCTAGGATTAGCAGGAAAAAGCAAAAAATTTCAGAATTGCACTTTGCAATGTGGAGATATTACTGTTTGTGCATTTACAATATTCATTGATTTTTGCCATTGAAAAACATGTTTTTCATATACCAGAAATGTTTGAAGCTACTGACTGAATGAAAGGAGCTGGCATCTCACTCTCTTTGAATCTTCTTTATCATGCTAGGATTAACAGGAAAAAGCTAAAAATTTCAGAATTGCACCGTGCAATGTGGAGATATTACTGTTTGTGCATTTACAATATTCATTGATTTTTGCCATTGAAAAACGTTTTTCATATACCAGAAATGTTTGAAGCTACTGACTGAATAAAAGGAGCTGGCATCTCACTCTCTTTGAATCTTCTTTATCATGCTAGGATTAGCAGGAAAAAGCAAAAAATTTCAGAATTGCACCTTGCAATGTGGAGATATTACTGTTTGTGCATTTACAATATTCATTGATTTTTGCCATTGAAAAACATGTTTTTCATATACCAGAAATGTTTGAAGCTACTGACTGAATGAAAGGAGCTGGCATCTCACTCTCTTTGAATCTTCTTTATCATGCTAGGATTAACAGGAAAAAGCAAAAAATTTCAGAATTGCACCTTGCAATGTGGAGATATTACTGTTTGTGCATTTACAATATTCATTGATTTTTGCCATTGAAAAACATGTTTTTCATATACCAGAAATGTTTGAAGCTACTGACTGAATGAAAGGAGCTGGCATCTCACTCTCTTTGAATCTTCTTTATCATGCTAGGATTAACAGGAAAAAGCTAAAAATTTCAGAATTGCACCGTGCAATGTGGAGATATTACTGTTTGTGCATTTACAATATTCATTGATTTTTGCCATTGAAAAACATGTTTTTCATATACCAGAAATGTTTGAAGCTACTGACTGAATGAAAGGAGCTGGCATCTCACTCTCTTTGAATCTTCTTTATCATGCTAGGATTAACAGGAAAAAGCTAAAAATTTCAGAATTGCACCGTGCAATGTGGAGATATTACTGTTTGTGCATTTACAATATTCATTGATTTTTGCCATTGAAAAACATGTTTTTCATATACCAGAAATGTTTGAAGCTACTGACTGAATGAAAGGAGCTGGCATCTCACTCTCTTTGAATCTTCTTTATCATGCTAGGATTAGCAGGAAAAAGCTAAAAATTTCAGAATTGCACCGTGCAATGTGGAGATATTACTGTTTGTGCTTTTACAATATTCATTGATTTTTGCCATTGAAAAACATGTTTTTCATATACCAGAAATGTTTGAAGCTACTGACTGAATGAAAGGAGCTGGCATCTCACTCTCTTTGAATCTTCTTTATCATGCTAGGATTAGCAGGAAAAAGCAAAAAATTTCAGAATTGCACCTTGCAATGCGGAGATATTACTGTTTGTGCATTTACAATATTCATTGATTTTTGCCATTGAAAAACATGTTTTTCATATACCAGAAATGTTTGAAGCTACTGACTGAATGAAAGGAGCTGGCATCTCACTCTCTTTGAATCTTCTTTATCATGCTAGGATTAACAGGAAAAAGCAAAAAATTTCAGAATTGCACCTTGCAATGTGGAGATATTACTGTTTGTGCATTTACAATATTCATTGATTTTTGCCATTGAAAAACGTTTTTCATATACCAGAAATGTTTGAAGCTACTGACTGAATGAAAGGAGCTGGCATCTCACTCTCTTTGAATCTTCTTTATCATGCTAGGATTAACAGGAAAAAGCTAAAAATTTCAGAATTGCACCGTGCAATGTGGAGATATTACTGTTTGTGCATTTACAATATTCATTGATTTTTGCCATTGAAAAACATGTTTTTCATATACCAGAAATGTTTGAAGCTACTGACTGAATGAAAGGAGCTGGCATCTCACTCTCTTTGAATCTTCTTTATCATGCTAGGATTAGCAGGAAAAAGCAAAAAATTTCAGAATTGCACCTTGCAATGTGGAGATATTACTGTTTGTGCATTTACAATATTCATTGATTTTTGCCATTGAAAAACATGTTTTTCATATACCAGAAATGTTTGAAGCTACTGACTGAATGAAAGGAGCTGGCATCTCACTCTCTTTGAATCTTCTTTATCATGCTAGGATTAACAGGAAAAAGCTAAAAATTTCAGAATTGCACCGTGCAATGTGGAGATATTACTGTTTGTGCATTTACAATATTCATTGATTTTTGCCATTGAAAAACGTTTTTCATATACCAGAAATGTTTGAAGCTACTGACTGAATGAAAGGAGCTGGCATCTCACTCTCTTTGAATCTTCTTTATCATGCTAGGATTAGCAGGAAAAAGCAAAAAATTTCAGAATTGCACCTTGCAATGTGGAGATATTACTGTTTGTGCATTTACAATATTCATTGATTTTTGCCATTGAAAAACATGTTTTTCATATACCAGAAATGTTTGAAGCTACTGACTGAATGAAAGGAGCTGGCATCTCACTCTCTTTGAATCTTCTTTATCATGCTAGGATTAACAGGAAAAAGCAAAAAATTTCAGAATTGCACCTTGCAATGTGGAGATATTACTGTTTGTGCATTTACAATATTCATTGATTTTTGCCATTGAAAAACATGTTTTTCATATACCAGAAATGTTTGAAGCTACTGACTGAATGAAAGGAGCTGGCATCTCACTCTCTTTGAATCTTCTTTATCATGCTAGGATTAGCAGGAAAAAGCAAAAAATTTCAGAATTGCACCTTGCAATGCGGAGATATTACTGTTTGTGCATTTACAATATTCATTGATTTTTGCCATTGAAAAACATGTTTTTCATATACCAGAAATGTTTGAAGCTACTGACTGAATGAAAGGAGCTGGCATCTCACTCTCTTTGAATCTTCTTTATCATGCTAGGATTAACAGGAAAAAGCAAAAAATTTCAGAATTGCACCTTGCAATGTGGAGATATTACTGTTTGTGCATTTACAATATTCATTGATTTTTGCCATTGAAAAACGTTTTTCATATACCAGAAATGTTTGAAGCTACTGACTGAATGAAAGGAGCTGGCATCTCACTCTCTTTGAATCTTCTTTATCATGCTAGGATTAACAGGAAAAAGCTAAAAATTTCAGAATTGCACCGTGCAATGTGGAGATATTACTGTTTGTGCATTTACAATATTCATTGATTTTTGCCATTGAAAAACATGTTTTTCATATACCAGAAATGTTTGAAGCTACTGACTGAATGAAAGGAGCTGGCATCTCACTCTCTTTGAATCTTCTTTATCATGCTAGCATTAACAGGAAAAAGCTACAAATTTCAGAATTGCACCGTGCAATGTGGAGATATTACTGTTTGTGCATTTACAATATTCATTGATTTTTGCCATTGAAAAACATGGTTTTCATATACCAGAAATGTTTGAAGCTACTGACTGAATGAAAGGAGCTGGCATCTCACTCTCTTTGAATCTTCTTTATCATGCTAGGATTAGCAGGAAAAAGCAAAAAATTTCAGAATTGCACCTTGCAATGTGGAGATATTACTGTTTGTGCATTTACAATATTCATTGATTCTTGCCATTGAAAAACATGTTTTTCATATACCAGAAATGTTTGAAGCTACTGACTGAATGAAAGGAGCTGGCATCTCACTCTCTTTGAATCTTCTTTATCATGCTAGGATTAACAGGAAAAAGCTAAAAATTTCAGAATTGCACCGTGCAATGTGGAGATATTACTGTTTGTGCATTTACAATATTCATTGATTTTTGCCATTGAAAAACATGTTTTTCATATACCAGAAATGTTTGAAGCTACTGACTGAATGAAAGGAGCTGGCATCTCACTCTCTTTGAATCTTCTTTATCATGCTAGGATTAACAGGAAAAAGCAAAAAATTTCAGAATTGCACCTTGCAATGTGGAGATATTACTGTTTGTGCATTTACAATATTCATTGATTTTTGCCATTGAAAAACATGTTTTTCATATACCAGAAATGTTTGAAGCTACTGACTGAATGAAAGGAGCTGGCATCTCACTCTCTTTGAATCTTCTTTATCATGCTAGGATTAACAGGAAAAAGCTAAAAATTTCAGAATTGCACCGTGCAATGTGGAGATATTACTGTTTGTGCATTTACAATATTCATTGATTTTTGCCATTGAAAAACATGTTTTTCATATACCAGAAATGTTTGAAGCTACTGACTGAATGAAAGGAGCTGGCATCTCACTCTCTTTGAATCTTCTTTATCATGCTAGGATTAGCAGGAAAAAGCAAAAAATTTCAGAATTGCACCTTGCAATGTGGAGATATTACTGTTTGTGCATTTACAATATTCATTGATTTTTGCCATTGAAAAACATGTTTTTCATATACCAGAAATGTTTGAAGCTACTGACTGAATGAAAGGTGCTGGCATCTCACTCTCTTTGAATCTTCTTTATCATGCTAGGATTAGCAGGAAAAAGCAAAAAATTTCAGAATTGCACCTTGCAATGCGGAGATATTACTGTTTGTGCATTTACAATATTCATTGATTTTTGCCATTGAAAAACATGTTTTTCATATACCAGAAATGTTTGAAGCTACTGACTGAATGAAAGGAGCTGGCATCTCACTCTCTTTGAATCTTCTTTATCATGCTAGGATTAACAGGAAAAAGCTAAAAATTTCAGAATTGCACCGTGCAATGTGGAGATATTACTGTTTGTGCATTTACAATATTCATTGATTTTTGCCATTGAAAAACGTTTTTCATATACCAGAAATGTTTGAAGCTACTGACTGAATGAAAGGAGCTGGCATCTCACTCTCTTTGAATCTTCTTTATCATGCTAGGATTAGCAGGAAAAAGCAAAAAATTTCAGAATTGCACCTTGCAATGTGGAGATATTACTGTTTGTGCATTTACAATATTCATTGATTTTTGCCATTGAAAAACATGTTTTTCATATACCAGAAATGTTTGAAGCTACTGACTGAATGAAAGGAGCTGGCATCTCACTCTCTTTGAATCTTCTTTATCATGCTAGGATTAACAGGAAAAAGCAAAAAATTTCAGAATTGCACCTTGCAATGTGGAGATATTACTGTTTGTGCATTTACAATATTCATTGATTTTTGCCATTGAAAAACATGTTTTTCATATACCAGAAATGTTTGAAGCTACTGACTGAATGAAAGGAGCTGGCATCTCACTCTCTTTGAATCTTCTTTATCATGCTAGGATTAGCAGGAAAAAGCAAAAAATTTCAGAATTGCACCTTGCAATGCGGAGATATTACTGTTTGTGCATTTACAATATTCATTGATTTTTGCCATTGAAAAACATGTTTTTCATATACCAGAAATGTTTGAAGCTACTGACTGAATGAAAGGAGCTGGCATCTCACTCTCTTTGAATCTTCTTTATCATGCTAGGATTAACAGGAAAAAGCAAAAAATTTCAGAATTGCACCTTGCAATGTGGAGATATTACTGTTTGTGCATTTACAATATTCATTGATTTTTGCCATTGAAAAACGTTTTTCATATACCAGAAATGTTTGAAGCTACTGACTGAATGAAAGGAGCTGGCATCTCACTCTCTTTGAATCTTCTTTATCATGCTAGGATTAACAGGAAAAAGCTAAAAATTTCAGAATTGCACCGTGCAATGTGGAGATATTACTGTTTGTGCATTTACAATATTCATTGATTTTTGCCATTGAAAAACATGTTTTTCATATACCAGAAATGTTTGAAGCTACTGACTGAATGAAAGGAGCTGGCATCTCACTCTCTTTGAATCTTCTTTATCATGCTAGCATTAACAGGAAAAAGCTACAAATTTCAGAATTGCACCGTGCAATGTGGAGATATTACTGTTTGTGCATTTACAATATTCATTGATTTTTGCCATTGAAAAACATGGTTTTCATATACCAGAAATGTTTGAAGCTACTGACTGAATGAAAGGAGCTGGCATCTCACTCTCTTTGAATCTTCTTTATCATGCTAGGATTAGCAGGAAAAAGCAAAAAATTTCAGAATTGCACCTTGCAATGTGGAGATATTACTGTTTGTGCATTTACAATATTCATTGATTTTTGCCATTGAAAAACATGTTTTTCATATACCAGAAATGTTTGAAGCTACTGACTGAATGAAAGGAGCTGGCATCTCACTCTCTTTGAATCTTTATCATGCTAGGATTAACAGGAAAAAGCTAAAAATTTCAGAATTGCACCGTGCAATGTGGAGATATTACTGTTTGTGCATTTACAATATTCATTGATTTTTGCCATTGAAAAACATGTTTTTCATATACCAGAAATGTTTGAAGCTACTGACTGAATGAAAGGAGCTGGCATCTCACTCTCTTTGAATCTTCTTTATCATGCTAGGATTAACAGGAAAAAGCAAAAAATTTCAGAATTGCACCTTGCAATGTGGAGATATTACTGTTTGGGCATTTACAATATTCATTGATTTTTGCCATTGAAAAACATGTTTTTCATATACCAGAAATGTTTGAAGCTACTGACTGAATGAAAGGAGCTGGCATCTCACTCTCTTTGAATCTTCTTTATCATGCTAGGATTAACAGGAAAAAGCTAAAAATTTCAGAATTGCACCGTGCAATGTGGAGATATTACTGTTTGTGCATTTACAATATTCATTGATTTTTGCCATTGAAAAACATGTTTTTCATATACCAGAAATGTTTGAAGCTACTGACTGAATGAAAGGAGCTGGCATCTCACTCTCTTTGAATCTTCTTTATCATGCTAGGATTAGCAGGAAAAAGCAAAAAATTTCAGAATTGCACCTTGCAATGTGGAGATATTACTGTTTGTGCATTTACAATATTCATTGATTTTTGCCATTGAAAAACATGTTTTTCATATACCAGAAATGTTTGAAGCTACTGACTGAATGAAAGGAGCTGGCATCTCACTCTCTTTGAATCTTCTTTATCATGCTAGGATTAGCAGGAAAAAGCAAAAAATTTCAGAATTGCACCTTGCAATGCGGAGATATTACTGTTTGTGCATTTACAATATTCATTGATTTTTGCCATTGAAAAACATGTTTTTCATATACCAGAAATGTTTGAAGCTACTGACTGAATGAAAGGAGCTGGCATCTCACTCTCTTTGAATCTTCTTTATCATGCTAGGATTAACAGGAAAAAGCAAAAAATTTCAGAATTGCACCTTGCAATGTGGAGATATTACTGTTTGTGCATTTACAATATTCATTGATTTTTGCCATTGAAAAACGTTTTTCATATACCAGAAATGTTTGAAGCTACTGACTGAATGAAAGGAGCTGGCATCTCACTCTCTTTGAATCTTCTTTATCATGCTAGGATTAACAGGAAAAAGCTAAAAATTTCAGAATTGCACCGTGCAATGTGGAGATATTACTGTTTGTGCATTTACAATATTCATTGATTTTTGCCATTGAAAAACATGTTTTTCATATACCAGAAATGTTTGAAGCTACTGACTGAATGAAAGGAGCTGGCATCTCACTCTCTTTGAATCTTCTTTATCATGCTAGGATTAGCAGGAAAAAGCAAAAAATTTCAGAATTGCACTTTGCAATGTGGAGATATTACTGTTTGTGCATTTACAATATTCATTGATTTTTGCCATTGAAAAACATGTTTTTCATATACCAGAAATGTTTGAAGCTACTGACTGAATGAAAGGAGCTGGCATCTCACTCTCTTTGAATCTTCTTTATCATGCTAGGATTAACAGGAAAAAGCTAAAAATTTCAGAATTGCACCGTGCAATGTGGAGATATTACTGTTTGTGCATTTACAATATTCATTGATTTTTGCCATTGAAAAACGTTTTTCATATACCAGAAATGTTTGAAGCTACTGACTGAATAAAAGGAGCTGGCATCTCACTCTCTTTGAATCTTCTTTATCATGCTAGGATTAGCAGGAAAAAGCAAAAAATTTCAGAATTGCACCTTGCAATGTGGAGATATTACTGTTTGTGCATTTACAATATTCATTGATTTTTGCCATTGAAAAACATGTTTTTCATATACCAGAAATGTTTGAAGCTACTGACTGAATGAAAGGAGCTGGCATCTCACTCTCTTTGAATCTTCTTTATCATGCTAGGATTAACAGGAAAAAGCAAAAAATTTCAGAATTGCACCTTGCAATGTGGAGATATTACTGTTTGTGCATTTACAATATTCATTGATTTTTGCCATTGAAAAACATGTTTTTCATATACCAGAAATGTTTGAAGCTACTGACTGAATGAAAGGAGCTGGCATCTCACTCTCTTTGAATCTTCTTTATCATGCTAGGATTAACAGGAAAAAGCTAAAAATTTCAGAATTGCACCGTGCAATGTGGAGATATTACTGTTTGTGCATTTACAATATTCATTGATTTTTGCCATTGAAAAACATGTTTTTCATATACCAGAAATGTTTGAAGCTACTGACTGAATGAAAGGAGCTGGCATCTCACTCTCTTTGAATCTTCTTTATCATGCTAGGATTAACAGGAAAAAGCTAAAAATTTCAGAATTGCACCGTGCAATGTGGAGATATTACTGTTTGTGCATTTACAATATTCATTGATTTTTGCCATTGAAAAACATGTTTTTCATATACCAGAAATGTTTGAAGCTACTGACTGAATGAAAGGAGCTGGCATCTCACTCTCTTTGAATCTTCTTTATCATGCTAGGATTAGCAGGAAAAAGCTAAAAATTTCAGAATTGCACCGTGCAATGTGGAGATATTACTGTTTGTGCATTTACAATATTCATTGATTTTTGCCATTGAAAAACATGTTTTTCATATACCAGAAATGTTTGAAGCTACTGACTGAATGAAAGGAGCTGGCATCTCACTCTCTTTGAATCTTCTTTATCATGCTAGGATTAGCAGGAAAAAGCAAAAAATTTCAGAATTGCACCTTGCAATGCGGAGATATTACTGTTTGTGCATTTACAATATTCATTGATTTTTGCCATTGAAAAACATGTTTTTCATATACCAGAAATGTTTGAAGCTACTGACTGAATGAAAGGAGCTGGCATCTCACTCTCTTTGAATCTTCTTTATCATGCTAGGATTAGCAGGAAAAAGCAAAAAATTTCAGAATTGCACTTTGCAATGTGGAGATATTACTGTTTGTGCATTTACAATATTCATTGATTTTTGCCATTGAAAAACATGTTTTTCATATACCAGAAATGTTTGAAGCTACTGACTGAATGAAAGGAGCTGGCATCTCACTCTCTTTGAATCTTCTTTATCATGCTAGGATTAACAGGAAAAAGCTAAAAATTTCAGAATTGCACCGTGCAATGTGGAGATATTACTGTTTGTGCATTTACAATATTCATTGATTTTTGCCATTGAAAAACGTTTTTCATATACCAGAAATGTTTGAAGCTACTGACTGAATAAAAGGAGCTGGCATCTCACTCTCTTTGAATCTTCTTTATCATGCTAGGATTAGCAGGAAAAAGCAAAAAATTTCAGAATTGCACTTTGCAATGTGGAGATATTACTGTTTGTGCATTTACAATATTCATTGATTTTTGCCATTGAAAAACATGTTTTTCATATACCAGAAATGTTTGAAGCTACTGACTGAATGAAATGAGCTGGCATCTCACTCTCTTTGAATCTTCTTTATCATGCTAGGATTAACAGGAAAAAGCTAAAAATTTCAGAATTGCACCGTGCAATGTGGAGATATTACTGTTTGTGCATTTACAATATTCATTGATTTTTGCCATTGAAAAACGTTTTTCATATACCAGAAATGTTTGAAGCTACTGACAGAATAAAAGGAGCTGGCATCTCACTCTCTTTGAATCTTCTTTATCATGCTAGGATTAGCAGGAAAAAGCAAAAAATTTCAGAATTGCACCTTGCAATGTGGAGATATTACTGTTTGTGCATTTACAATATTCATTGATTTTTGCCATTGAAAAACATGTTTTTCATATACCAGAAATGTTTGAAGCTACTGACTGAATGAAAGGAGCTGGCATCTCACTCTCTTTGAATCTTCTTTATCATGCTAGGATTAACAGGAAAAAGCAAAAAATTTCATAATTGCACCTTGCAATGTGGAGATATTACTGTTTGTGCATTTACAATATTCATTGATTTTTGCCATTGAAAAACATGTTTTTCATATACCAGAAATGTTTGAAGCTACTGACTGAATGAAAGGAGCTGGCATCTCACTCTCTTTGAATCTTCTTTATCATGCTAGGATTAGCAGGAAAAAGCAAAAAATTTCAGAATTGCACCTTGCAATGCGGAGATATTACTGTTTGTGCATTTACAATATTCATTGATTTTTGCCATTGAAAAACATGTTTTTCATATACCACAAATGTTTGAAGCTACTGACTGAATGAAAGGAGCTGGCATCTCACTCTCTTTGAATCTTCTTTATCATGCTAGGATTAACAGGAAAAAGCAAAAAATTTCAGAATTGCACCTTGCAATGTGGAGATATTACTGTTTGTGCATTTACAATACTCATTGATTTTTGCCATTGAAAAACGTTTTTCATATACCAGAAATGTTTGAAGCTACTGACTGAATGAAAGGAGCTGGCATCTCACTCTCTTTGAATCTTCTTTATCATGCTAGGATTAACAGGAAAAAGCTAAAAATTTCAGAATTGCACCGTGCAATGTGGAGATATTACTGTTTGTGCATTTACAATATTCATTGATTTTTGCCATTGAAAAACATGTTTTTCATATACCAGAAATGTTTGAAGCTACTGACTGAATGAAAGGAGCTGGCATCTCACTCTCTTTGAATCTTCTTTATCATGCTAGGATTAGCAGGAAAAAGCAAAAAATTTCAGAATTGCACTTTGCAATGTGGAGATATTACTGTTTGTGCATTTACAATATTCATTGATTTTTGCCATTGAAAAACATGTTTTTCATATACCAGAAATGTTTGAAGCTACTGACTGAATGAAAGGAGCTGGCATCTCACTCTCTTTGAATCTTCTTTATCATGCTAGGATTAACAGGAAAAAGCTAAAAATTTCAGAATTGCACCGTGCAATGTGGAGATATTACTGTTTGTGCATTTACAATATTCATTGATTTTTGCCATTGAAAAACGTTTTTCATATACCAGAAATGTTTGAAGCTACTGACTGAATAAAAGGAGCTGGCATCTCACTCTCTTTGAATCTTCTTTATCATGCTAGGATTAGCAGGAAAAAGCAAAAAATTTCAGAATTGCACCTTGCAATGTGGAGATATTACTGTTTGTGCATTTACAATATTCATTGATTTTTGCCATTGAAAAACATGTTTTTCATATACCAGAAATGTTTGAAGCTACTGACTGAATGAAAGGAGCTGGCATCTCACTCTCTTTGAATCTTCTTTATCATGCTAGGATTAACAGGAAAAAGCAAAAAATTTCAGAATTGCACCTTGCAATGTGGAGATATTACTGTTTGTGCATTTACAATATTCATTGATTTTTGCCATTGAAAAACATGTTTTTCATATACCAGAAATGTTTGAAGCTACTGACTGAATGAAAGGAGCTGGCATCTCACTCTCTTTGAATCTTCTTTATCATGCTAGGATTAACAGGAAAAAGCTAAAAATTTCAGAATTGCACCGTGCAATGTGGAGATATTACTGTTTGTGCATTTACAATATTCATTGATTTTTGCCATTGAAAAACATGTTTTTCATATACCAGAAATGTTTGAAGCTACTGACTGAATGAAAGGAGCTGGCATCTCACTCTCTTTGAATCTTCTTTATCATGCTAGGATTAACAGGAAAAAGCTAAAAATTTCAGAATTGCACCGTGCAATGTGGAGATATTACTGTTTGTGCATTTACAATATTCATTGATTTTTGCCATTGAAAAACATGTTTTTCATATACCAGAAATGTTTGAAGCTACTGACTGAATGAAAGGAGCTGGCATCTCACTCTCTTTGAATCTTCTTTATCATGCTAGGATTAGCAGGAAAAAGCTAAAAATTTCAGAATTGCACCGTGCAATGTGGAGATATTACTGTTTGTGCATTTACAATATTCATTGATTTTTGCCATTGAAAAACATGTTTTTCATATACCAGAAATGTTTGAAGCTACTGACTGAATGAAAGGAGCTGGCATCTCACTCTCTTTGAATCTTCTTTATCATGCTAGGATTAGCAGGAAAAAGCAAAAAATTTCAGAATTGCACCTTGCAATGCGGAGATATTACTGTTTGTGCATTTACAATATTCATTGATTTTTGCCATTGAAAAACATGTTTTTCATATACCAGAAATGTTTGAAGCTACTGACTGAATGAAAGGAGCTGGCATCTCACTCTCTTTGAATCTTCTTTATCATGCTAGGATTAGCAGGAAAAAGCAAAAAATTTCAGAATTGCACTTTGCAATGTGGAGATATTACTGTTTGTGCATTTACAATATTCATTGATTTTTGCCATTGAAAAACATGTTTTTCATATACCAGAAATGTTTGAAGCTACTGACTGAATGAAAGGAGCTGGCATCTCACTCTCTTTGAATCTTCTTTATCATGCTAGGATTAACAGGAAAAAGCTAAAAATTTCAGAATTGCACCGTGCAATGTGGAGATATTACTGTTTGTGCATTTACAATATTCATTGATTTTTGCCATTGAAAAACGTTTTTCATATACCAGAAATGTTTGAAGCTACTGACTGAATAAAAGGAGCTGGCATCTCACTCTCTTTGAATCTTCTTTATCATGCTAGGATTAGCAGGAAAAAGCAAAAAATTTCAGAATTGCACTTTGCAATGTGGAGATATTACTGTTTGTGCATTTACAATATTCATTGATTTTTGCCATTGAAAAACATGTTTTTCATATACCAGAAATGTTTGAAGCTACTGACTGAATGAAATGAGCTGGCATCTCACTCTCTTTGAATCTTCTTTATCATGCTAGGATTAACAGGAAAAAGCTAAAAATTTCAGAATTGCACCGTGCAATGTGGAGATATTACTGTTTGTGCATTTACAATATTCATTGATTTTTGCCATTGAAAAACGTTTTTCATATACCAGAAATGTTTGAAGCTACTGACAGAATAAAAGGAGCTGGCATCTCACTCTCTTTGAATCTTCTTTATCATGCTAGGATTAGCAGGAAAAAGCAAAAAATTTCAGAATTGCACCTTGCAATGTGGAGATATTACTGTTTGTGCATTTACAATATTCATTGATTTTTGCCATTGAAAAACATGTTTTTCATATACCAGAAATGTTTGAAGCTACTGACTGAATGAAAGGAGCTGGCATCTCACTCTCTTTGAATCTTCTTTATCATGCTAGGATTAACAGGAAAAAGCAAAAAATTTCATAATTGCACCTTGCAATGTGGAGATATTACTGTTTGTGCATTTACAATATTCATTGATTTTTGCCATTGAAAAACATGTTTTTCATATACCAGAAATGTTTGAAGCTACTGACTGAATGAAAGGAGCTGGCATCTCACTCTCTTTGAATCTTCTTTATCATGCTAGGATTAGCAGGAAAAAGCAAAAAATTTCAGAATTGCACCTTGCAATGCGGAGATATTACTGTTTGTGCATTTACAATATTCATTGATTTTTGCCATTGAAAAACATGTTTTTCATATACCAGAAATGTTTGAAGCTACTGACTGAATGAAAGGAGCTGGCATCTCACTCTCTTTGAATCTTCTTTATCATGCTAGGATTAACAGGAAAAAGCAAAAAATTTCAGAATTGCACCTTGCAATGTGGAGATATTACTGTTTGTGCATTTACAATATTCATTGATTTTTGCCATTGAAAAACGTTTTTCATATACCAGAAATGTTTGAAGCTACTGACTGAATGAAAGGAGCTGGCATCTCACTCTCTTTGAATCTTCTTTATCATGCTAGGATTAACAGGAAAAAGCTAAAAATTTCAGAATTGCACCGTGCAATGTGGAGATATTACTGTTTGTGCATTTACAATATTCATTGATTTTTGCCATTGAAAAACATGTTTTTCATATACCAGAAATGTTTGAAGCTACTGACTGAATGAAAGGAGCTGGCATCTCACTCTCTTTGAATCTTCTTTATCATGCTAGGATTAGCAGGAAAAAGCAAAAAATTTCAGAATTGCACTTTGCAATGTGGAGATATTACTGTTTGTGCATTTACAATATTCATTGATTTTTGCCATTGAAAAACATGTTTTTCATATACCAGAAATGTTTGAAGCTACTGACTGAATGAAAGGAGCTGGCATCTCACTCTCTTTGAATCTTCTTTATCATGCTAGGATTAACAGGAAAAAGCTAAAAATTTCAGAATTGCACCGTGCAATGTGGAGATATTACTGTTTGTGCATTTACAATATTCATTGATTTTTGCCATTGAAAAACGTTTTTCATATACCAGAAATGTTTGAAGCTACTGACTGAATAAAAGGAGCTGGCATCTCACTCTCTTTGAATCTTCTTTATCATGCTAGGATTAGCAGGAAAAAGCAAAAAATTTCAGAATTGCACCTTGCAATGTGGAGATATTACTGTTTGTGCATTTACAATATTCATTGATTTTTGCCATTGAAAAACATGTTTTTCATATACCAGAAATGTTTGAAGCTACTGACTGAATGAAAGGAGCTGGCATCTCACTCTCTTTGAATCTTCTTTATCATGCTAGGATTAACAGGAAAAAGCAAAAAATTTCAGAATTGCACCTTGCAATGTGGAGATATTACTGTTTGTGCATTTACAATATTCATTGATTTTTGCCATTGAAAAACATGTTTTTCATATACCAGAAATGTTTGAAGCTACTGACTGAATGAAAGGAGCTGGCATCTCACTCTCTTTGAATCTTCTTTATCATGCTAGGATTAACAGGAAAAAGCTAAAAATTTCAGAATTGCACCGTGCAATGTGGAGATATTACTGTTTGTGCATTTACAATATTCATTGATTTTTGCCATTGAAAAACATGTTTTTCATATACCAGAAATGTTTGAAGCTACTGACTGAATGAAAGGAGCTGGCATCTCACTCTCTTTGAATCTTCTTTATCATGCTAGGATTAACAGGAAAAAGCTAAAAATTTCAGAATTGCACCGTGCAATGTGGAGATATTACTGTTTGTGCATTTACAATATTCATTGATTTTTGCCATTGAAAAACATGTTTTTCATATACCAGAAATGTTTGAAGCTACTGACTGAATGAAAGGAGCTGGCATCTCACTCTCTTTGAATCTTCTTTATCATGCTAGGATTAGCAGGAAAAAGCTAAAAATTTCAGAATTGCACCGTGCAATGTGGAGATATTACTGTTTGTGCTTTTACAATATTCATTGATTTTTGCCATTGAAAAACATGTTTTTCATATACCAGAAATGTTTGAAGCTACTGACTGAATGAAAGGAGCTGGCATCTCACTCTCTTTGAATCTTCTTTATCATGCTAGGATTAGCAGGAAAAAGCAAAAAATTTCAGAATTGCACCTTGCAATGCGGAGATATTACTGTTTGTGCATTTACAATATTCATTGATTTTTGCCATTGAAAAACATGTTTTTCATATACCAGAAATGTTTGAAGCTACTGACTGAATGAAAGGAGCTGGCATCTCACTCTCTTTGAATCTTCTTTATCATGCTAGGATTAACAGGAAAAAGCAAAAAATTTCAGAATTGCACCTTGCAATGTGGAGATATTACTGTTTGTGCATTTACAATATTCATTGATTTTTGCCATTGAAAAACGTTTTTCATATACCAGAAATGTTTGAAGCTACTGACTGAATGAAAGGAGCTGGCATCTCACTCTCTTTGAATCTTCTTTATCATGCTAGGATTAACAGGAAAAAGCTAAAAATTTCAGAATTGCACCGTGCAATGTGGAGATATTACTGTTTGTGCATTTACAATATTCATTGATTTTTGCCATTGAAAAACATGTTTTTCATATACCAGAAATGTTTGAAGCTACTGACTGAATGAAAGGAGCTGGCATCTCACTCTCTTTGAATCTTCTTTATCATGCTAGGATTAGCAGGAAAAAGCAAAAAATTTCAGAATTGCACCTTGCAATGTGGAGATATTACTGTTTGTGCATTTACAATATTCATTGATTTTTGCCATTGAAAAACATGTTTTTCATATACCAGAAATGTTTGAAGCTACTGACTGAATGAAAGGAGCTGGCATCTCACTCTCTTTGAATCTTCTTTATCATGCTAGGATTAACAGGAAAAAGCTAAAAATTTCAGAATTGCACCGTGCAATGTGGAGATATTACTGTTTGTGCATTTACAATATTCATTGATTTTTGCCATTGAAAAACGTTTTTCATATACCAGAAATGTTTGAAGCTACTGACTGAATGAAAGGAGCTGGCATCTCACTCTCTTTGAATCTTCTTTATCATGCTAGGATTAGCAGGAAAAAGCAAAAAATTTCAGAATTGCACCTTGCAATGTGGAGATATTACTGTTTGTGCATTTACAATATTCATTGATTTTTGCCATTGAAAAACATGTTTTTCATATACCAGAAATGTTTGAAGCTACTGACTGAATGAAAGGAGCTGGCATCTCACTCTCTTTGAATCTTCTTTATCATGCTAGGATTAACAGGAAAAAGCAAAAAATTTCAGAATTGCACCTTGCAATGTGGAGATATTACTGTTTGTGCATTTACAATATTCATTGATTTTTGCCATTGAAAAACATGTTTTTCATATACCAGAAATGTTTGAAGCTACTGACTGAATGAAAGGAGCTGGCATCTCACTCTCTTTGAATCTTCTTTATCATGCTAGGATTAGCAGGAAAAAGCAAAAAATTTCAGAATTGCACCTTGCAATGTGGAGATATTACTGTTTGTGCATTTACAATATTCATTGATTTTTGCCATTGAAAAACGTTTTTCATATACCAGAAATGTTTGAAGCTACTGACTGAATGAAAGGAGCTGGCATCTCACTCTCTTTGAATCTTCTTTATCATGCTAGGATTAACAGGAAAAAGCTAAAAATTTCAGAATTGCACCGTGCAATGTGGAGATATTACTGTTTGTGCATTTACAATATTCATTGATTTTTGCCATTGAAAAACATGTTTTTCATATACCAGAAATGTTTGAAGCTACTGACTGAATGAAAGGAGCTGGCATCTCACTCTCTTTGAATCTTCTTTATCATGCTAGCATTAACAGGAAAAAGCTACAAATTTCAGAATTGCACCGTGCAATGTGGAGATATTACTGTTTGTGCATTTACAATATTCATTGATTTTTGCCATTGAAAAACATGGTTTTCATATACCAGAAATGTTTGAAGCTACTGACTGAATGAAAGGAGCTGGCATCTCACTCTCTTTGAATCTTCTTTATCATGCTAGGATTAGCAGGAAAAAGCAAAAAATTTCAGAATTGCACCTTGCAATGTGGAGATATTACTGTTTGTGCATTTACAATATTCATTGATTCTTGCCATTGAAAAACATGTTTTTCATATACCAGAAATGTTTGAAGCTACTGACTGAATGAAAGGAGCTGGCATCTCACTCTCTTTGAATCTTCTTTATCATGCTAGGATTAACAGGAAAAAGCTAAAAATTTCAGAATTGCACCGTGCAATGTGGAGATATTACTGTTTGTGCATTTACAATATTCATTGATTTTTGCCATTGAAAAACATGTTTTTCATATACCAGAAATGTTTGAAGCTACTGACTGAATGAAAGGAGCTGGCATCTCACTCTCTTTGAATCTTCTTTATCATGCTAGGATTAACAGGAAAAAGCAAAAAATTTCAGAATTGCACCTTGCAATGTGGAGATATTACTGTTTGTGCATTTACAATATTCATTGATTTTTGCCATTGAAAAACATGTTTTTCATATACCAGAAATGTTTGAAGCTACTGACTGAATGAAAGGAGCTGGCATCTCACTCTCTTTGAATCTTCTTTATCATGCTAGGATTAACAGGAAAAAGCTAAAAATTTCAGAATTGCACCGTGCAATGTGGAGATATTACTGTTTGTGCATTTACAATATTCATTGATTTTTGCCATTGAAAAACATGTTTTTCATATACCAGAAATGTTTGAAGCTACTGACTGAATGAAAGGAGCTGGCATCTCACTCTCTTTGAATCTTCTTTATCATGCTAGGATTAGCAGGAAAAAGCAAAAAATTTCAGAATTGCACCTTGCAATGTGGAGATATTACTGTTTGTGCATTTACAATATTCATTGATTTTTGCCATTGAAAAACATGTTTTTCATATACCAGAAATGTTTGAAGCTACTGACTGAATGAAAGGAGCTGGCATCTCACTCTCTTTGAATCTTCTTTATCATGCTAGGATTAGCAGGAAAAAGCAAAAAATTTCAGAATTGCACCTTGCAATGCGGAGATATTACTGTTTGTGCATTTACAATATTCATTGATTTTTGCCATTGAAAAACATGTTTTTCATATACCAGAAATGTTTGAAGCTACTGACTGAATGAAAGGAGCTGGCATCTCACTCTCTTTGAATCTTCTTTATCATGCTAGGATTAACAGGAAAAAGCTAAAAATTTCAGAATTGCACCGTGCAATGTGGAGATATTACTGTTTGTGCATTTACAATATTCATTGATTTTTGCCATTGAAAAACGTTTTTCATATACCAGAAATGTTTGAAGCTACTGACTGAATGAAAGGAGCTGGCATCTCACTCTCTTTGAATCTTCTTTATCATGCTAGGATTAGCAGGAAAAAGCAAAAAATTTCAGAATTGCACCTTGCAATGTGGAGATATTACTGTTTGTGCATTTACAATATTCATTGATTTTTGCCATTGAAAAACATGTTTTTCATATACCAGAAATGTTTGAAGCTACTGACTGAATGAAAGGAGCTGGCATCTCACTCTCTTTGAATCTTCTTTATCATGCTAGGATTAACAGGAAAAAGCAAAAAATTTCAGAATTGCACCTTGCAATGTGGAGATATTACTGTTTGTGCATTTACAATATTCATTGATTTTTGCCATTGAAAAACATGTTTTTCATATACCAGAAATGTTTGAAGCTACTGACTGAATGAAAGGAGCTGGCATCTCACTCTCTTTGAATCTTCTTTATCATGCTAGGATTAGCAGGAAAAAGCAAAAAATTTCAGAATTGCACCTTGCAATGCGGAGATATTACTGTTTGTGCATTTACAATATTCATTGATTTTTGCCATTGAAAAACATGTTTTTCATATACCAGAAATGTTTGAAGCTACTGACTGAATGAAAGGAGCTGGCATCTCACTCTCTTTGAATCTTCTTTATCATGCTAGGATTAACAGGAAAAAGCAAAAAATTTCAGAATTGCACCTTGCAATGTGGAGATATTACTGTTTGTGCATTTACAATATTCATTGATTTTTGCCATTGAAAAACGTTTTTCATATACCAGAAATGTTTGAAGCTACTGACTGAATGAAAGGAGCTGGCATCTCACTCTCTTTGAATCTTCTTTATCATGCTAGGATTAACAGGAAAAAGCTAAAAATTTCAGAATTGCACCGTGCAATGTGGAGATATTACTGTTTGTGCATTTACAATATTCATTGATTTTTGCCATTGAAAAACATGTTTTTCATATACCAGAAATGTTTGAAGCTACTGACTGAATGAAAGGAGCTGGCATCTCACTCTCTTTGAATCTTCTTTATCATGCTAGCATTAACAGGAAAAAGCTACAAATTTCAGAATTGCACCGTGCAATGTGGAGATATTACTGTTTGTGCATTTACAATATTCATTGATTTTTGCCATTGAAAAACATGGTTTTCATATACCAGAAATGTTTGAAGCTACTGACTGAATGAAAGGAGCTGGCATCTCACTCTCTTTGAATCTTCTTTATCATGCTAGGATTAGCAGGAAAAAGCAAAAAATTTCAGAATTGCACCTTGCAATGTGGAGATATTACTGTTTGTGCATTTACAATATTCATTGATTTTTGCCATTGAAAAACATGTTTTTCATATACCAGAAATGTTTGAAGCTACTGACTGAATGAAAGGAGCTGGCATCTCACTCTCTTTGAATCTTTATCATGCTAGGATTAACAGGAAAAAGCTAAAAATTTCAGAATTGCACCGTGCAATGTGGAGATATTACTGTTTGTGCATTTACAATATTCATTGATTTTTGCCATTGAAAAACATGTTTTTCATATACCAGAAATGTTTGAAGCTACTGACTGAATGAAAGGAGCTGGCATCTCACTCTCTTTGAATCTTCTTTATCATGCTAGGATTAACAGGAAAAAGCAAAAAATTTCAGAATTGCACCTTGCAATGTGGAGATATTACTGTTTGGGCATTTACAATATTCATTGATTTTTGCCATTGAAAAACATGTTTTTCATATACCAGAAATGTTTGAAGCTACTGACTGAATGAAAGGAGCTGGCATCTCACTCTCTTTGAATCTTCTTTATCATGCTAGGATTAACAGGAAAAAGCTAAAAATTTCAGAATTGCACCGTGCAATGTGGAGATATTACTGTTTGTGCATTTACAATATTCATTGATTTTTGCCATTGAAAAACATGTTTTTCATATACCAGAAATGTTTGAAGCTACTGACTGAATGAAAGGAGCTGGCATCTCACTCTCTTTGAATCTTCTTTATCATGCTAGGATTAGCAGGAAAAAGCAAAAAATTTCAGAATTGCACCTTGCAATGTGGAGATATTACTGTTTGTGCATTTACAATATTCATTGATTTTTGCCATTGAAAAACATGTTTTTCATATACCAGAAATGTTTGAAGCTACTGACTGAATGAAAGGAGCTGGCATCTCACTCTCTTTGAATCTTCTTTATCATGCTAGGATTAGCAGGAAAAAGCAAAAAATTTCAGAATTGCACCTTGCAATGCGGAGATATTACTGTTTGTGCATTTACAATATTCATTGATTTTTGCCATTGAAAAACATGTTTTTCATATACCAGAAATGTTTGAAGCTACTGACTGAATGAAAGGAGCTGGCATCTCACTCTCTTTGAATCTTCTTTATCATGCTAGGATTAACAGGAAAAAGCAAAAAATTTCAGAATTGCACCTTGCAATGTGGAGATATTACTGTTTGTGCATTTACAATATTCATTGATTTTTGCCATTGAAAAACGTTTTTCATATACCAGAAATGTTTGAAGCTACTGACTGAATGAAAGGAGCTGGCATCTCACTCTCTTTGAATCTTCTTTATCATGCTAGGATTAACAGGAAAAAGCTAAAAATTTCAGAATTGCACCGTGCAATGTGGAGATATTACTGTTTGTGCATTTACAATATTCATTGATTTTTGCCATTGAAAAACATGTTTTTCATATACCAGAAATGTTTGAAGCTACTGACTGAATGAAAGGAGCTGGCATCTCACTCTCTTTGAATCTTCTTTATCATGCTAGGATTAGCAGGAAAAAGCAAAAAATTTCAGAATTGCACTTTGCAATGTGGAGATATTACTGTTTGTGCATTTACAATATTCATTGATTTTTGCCATTGAAAAACATGTTTTTCATATACCAGAAATGTTTGAAGCTACTGACTGAATGAAAGGAGCTGGCATCTCACTCTCTTTGAATCTTCTTTATCATGCTAGGATTAACAGGAAAAAGCTAAAAATTTCAGAATTGCACCGTGCAATGTGGAGATATTACTGTTTGTGCATTTACAATATTCATTGATTTTTGCCATTGAAAAACGTTTTTCATATACCAGAAATGTTTGAAGCTACTGACTGAATAAAAGGAGCTGGCATCTCACTCTCTTTGAATCTTCTTTATCATGCTAGGATTAGCAGGAAAAAGCAAAAAATTTCAGAATTGCACCTTGCAATGTGGAGATATTACTGTTTGTGCATTTACAATATTCATTGATTTTTGCCATTGAAAAACATGTTTTTCATACACCAGAAATGTTTGAAGCTACTGACTGAATGAAAGGAGCTGGCATCTCACTCTCTTTGAATCTTCTTTATCATGCTAGGATTAACAGGAAAAAGCAAAAAATTTCAGAATTGCACCTTGCAATGTGGAGATATTACTGTTTGTGCATTTACAATATTCATTGATTTTTGCCATTGAAAAACATGTTTTTCATATACCAGAAATGTTTGAAGCTACTGACTGAATGAAAGGAGCTGGCATCTCACTCTCTTTGAATCTTCTTTATCATGCTAGGATTAACAGGAAAAAGCTAAAAATTTCAGAATTGCACCGTGCAATGTGGAGATATTACTGTTTGTGCATTTACAATATTCATTGATTTTTGCCATTGAAAAACATGTTTTTCATATACCAGAAATGTTTGAAGCTACTGACTGAATGAAAGGAGCTGGCATCTCACTCTCTTTGAATCTTCTTTATCATGCTAGGATTAACAGGAAAAAGCTAAAAATTTCAGAATTGCACCGTGCAATGTGGAGATATTACTGTTTGTGCATTTACAATATTCATTGATTTTTGCCATTGAAAAACATGTTTTTCATATACCAGAAATGTTTGAAGCTACTGACTGAATGAAAGGAGCTGGCATCTCACTCTCTTTGAATCTTCTTTATCATGCTAGGATTAGCAGGAAAAAGCAAAAAATTTCAGAATTGCACCTTGCAATGCGGAGATATTACTGTTTGTGCATTTACAATATTCATTGATTTTTGCCATTGAAAAACATGTTTTTCATATACCAGAAATGTTTGAAGCTACTGACTGAATGAAAGGAGCTGGCATCTCACTCTCTTTGAATCTTCTTTATCATGCTAGGATTAGCAGGAAAAAGCAAAAAATTTCAGAATTGCACTTTGCAATGTGGAGATATTACTGTTTGTGCATTTACAATATTCATTGATTTTTGCCATTGAAAAACATGTTTTTCATATACCAGAAATGTTTGAAGCTACTGACTGAATGAAAGGAGCTGGCATCTCACTCTCTTTGAATCTTCTTTATCATGCTAGGATTAACAGGAAAAAGCTAAAAATTTCAGAATTGCACCGTGCAATGTGGAGATATTACTGTTTGTGCATTTACAATATTCATTGATTTTTGCCATTGAAAAACGTTTTTCATATACCAGAAATGTTTGAAGCTACTGACTGAATAAAAGGAGCTGGCATCTCACTCTCTTTGAATCTTCTTTATCATGCTAGGATTAGCAGGAAAAAGCAAAAAATTTCAGAATTGCACTTTGCAATGTGGAGATATTACTGTTTGTGCATTTACAATATTCATTGATTTTTGCCATTGAAAAACATGTTTTTCATATACCAGAAATGTTTGAAGCTACTGACTGAATGAAATGAGCTGGCATCTCACTCTCTTTGAATCTTCTTTATCATGCTAGGATTAACAGGAAAAAGCTAAAAATTTCAGAATTGCACCGTGCAATGTGGAGATATTACTGTTTGTGCATTTACAATATTCATTGATTTTTGCCATTGAAAAACGTTTTTCATATACCAGAAATGTTTGAAGCTACTGACAGAATAAAAGGAGCTGGCATCTCACTCTCTTTGAATCTTCTTTATCATGCTAGGATTAGCAGGAAAAAGCAAAAAATTTCAGAATTGCACCTTGCAATGTGGAGATATTACTGTTTGTGCATTTACAATATTCATTGATTTTTGCCATTGAAAAACATGTTTTTCATATACCAGAAATGTTTGAAGCTACTGACTGAATGAAAGGAGCTGGCATCTCACTCTCTTTGAATCTTCTTTATCATGCTAGGATTAACAGGAAAAAGCAAAAAATTTCATAATTGCACCTTGCAATGTGGAGATATTACTGTTTGTGCATTTACAATATTCATTGATTTTTGCCATTGAAAAACATGTTTTTCATATACCAGAAATGTTTGAAGCTACTGACTGAATGAAAGGAGCTGGCATCTCACTCTCTTTGAATCTTCTTTATCATGCTAGGATTAGCAGGAAAAAGCAAAAAATTTCAGAATTGCACCTTGCAATGCGGAGATATTACTGTTTGTGCATTTACAATATTCATTGATTTTTGCCATTGAAAAACATGTTTTTCATATACCAGAAATGTTTGAAGCTACTGACTGAATGAAAGGAGCTGGCATCTCACTCTCTTTGAATCTTCTTTATCATGCTAGGATTAACAGGAAAAAGCAAAAAATTTCAGAATTGCACCTTGCAATGTGGAGATATTACTGTTTGTGCATTTACAATATTCATTGATTTTTGCCATTGAAAAACGTTTTTCATATACCAGAAATGTTTGAAGCTACTGACTGAATGAAAGGAGCTGGCATCTCACTCTCTTTGAATCTTCTTTATCATGCTAGGATTAACAGGAAAAAGCTAAAAATTTCAGAATTGCACCGTGCAATGTGGAGATATTACTGTTTGTGCATTTACAATATTCATTGATTTTTGCCATTGAAAAACATGTTTTTCATATACCAGAAATGTTTGAAGCTACTGACTGAATGAAAGGAGCTGGCATCTCACTCTCTTTGAATCTTCTTTATCATGCTAGGATTAGCAGGAAAAAGCAAAAAATTTCAGAATTGCACTTTGCAATGTGGAGATATTACTGTTTGTGCATTTACAATATTCATTGATTTTTGCCATTGAAAAACATGTTTTTCATATACCAGAAATGTTTGAAGCTACTGACTGAATGAAAGGAGCTGGCATCTCACTCTCTTTGAATCTTCTTTATCATGCTAGGATTAACAGGAAAAAGCTAAAAATTTCAGAATTGCACCGTGCAATGTGGAGATATTACTGTTTGTGCATTTACAATATTCATTGATTTTTGCCATTGAAAAACGTTTTTCATATACCAGAAATGTTTGAAGCTACTGACTGAATAAAAGGAGCTGGCATCTCACTCTCTTTGAATCTTCTTTATCATGCTAGGATTAGCAGGAAAAAGCAAAAAATTTCAGAATTGCACCTTGCAATGTGGAGATATTACTGTTTGTGCATTTACAATATTCATTGATTTTTGCCATTGAAAAACATGTTTTTCATATACCAGAAATGTTTGAAGCTACTGACTGAATGAAAGGAGCTGGCATCTCACTCTCTTTGAATCTTCTTTATCATGCTAGGATTAACAGGAAAAAGCAAAAAATTTCAGAATTGCACCTTGCAATGTGGAGATATTACTGTTTGTGCATTTACAATATTCATTGATTTTTGCCATTGAAAAACATGTTTTTCATATACCAGAAATGTTTGAAGCTACTGACTGAATGAAAGGAGCTGGCATCTCACTCTCTTTGAATCTTCTTTATCATGCTAGGATTAACAGGAAAAAGCTAAAAATTTCAGAATTGCACCGTGCAATGTGGAGATATTACTGTTTGTGCATTTACAATATTCATTGATTTTTGCCATTGAAAAACATGTTTTTCATATACCAGAAATGTTTGAAGCTACTGACTGAATGAAAGGAGCTGGCATCTCACTCTCTTTGAATCTTCTTTATCATGCTAGGATTAACAGGAAAAAGCTAAAAATTTCAGAATTGCACCGTGCAATGTGGAGATATTACTGTTTGTGCATTTACAATATTCATTGATTTTTGCCATTGAAAAACGTTTTTCATATACCAGAAATGTTTGAAGCTACTGACTGAATAAAAGGAGCTGGCATCTCACTCTCTTTGAATCTTCTTTATCATGCTAGGATTAGCAGGAAAAAGCAAAAAATTTCAGAATTGCACTTTGCAATGTGGAGATATTACTGTTTGTGCATTTACAATATTCATTGATTTTTGCCATTGAAAAACATGTTTTTCATATACCAGAAATGTTTGAAGCTACTGACTGAATGAAATGAGCTGGCATCTCACTCTCTTTGAATCTTCTTTATCATGCTAGGATTAACAGGAAAAAGCTAAAAATTTCAGAATTGCACCGTGCAATGTGGAGATATTACTGTTTGTGCATTTACAATATTCATTGATTTTTGCCATTGAAAAACGTTTTTCATATACCAGAAATGTTTGAAGCTACTGACAGAATAAAAGGAGCTGGCATCTCACTCTCTTTGAATCTTCTTTATCATGCTAGGATTAGCAGGAAAAAGCAAAAAATTTCAGAATTGCACCTTGCAATGTGGAGATATTACTGTTTGTGCATTTACAATATTCATTGATTTTTGCCATTGAAAAACATGTTTTTCATATACCAGAAATGTTTGAAGCTACTGACTGAATGAAAGGAGCTGGCATCTCACTCTCTTTGAATCTTCTTTATCATGCTAGGATTAACAGGAAAAAGCAAAAAATTTCATAATTGCACCTTGCAATGTGGAGATATTACTGTTTGTGCATTTACAATATTCATTGATTTTTGCCATTGAAAAACATGTTTTTCATATACCAGAAATGTTTGAAGCTACTGACTGAATGAAAGGAGCTGGCATCTCACTCTCTTTGAATCTTCTTTATCATGCTAGGATTAGCAGGAAAAAGCAAAAAATTTCAGAATTGCACCTTGCAATGCGGAGATATTACTGTTTGTGCATTTACAATATTCATTGATTTTTGCCATTGAAAAACATGTTTTTCATATACCAGAAATGTTTGAAGCTACTGACTGAATGAAAGGAGCTGGCATCTCACTCTCTTTGAATCTTCTTTATCATGCTAGGATTAACAGGAAAAAGCAAAAAATTTCAGAATTGCACCTTGCAATGTGGAGATATTACTGTTTGTGCATTTACAATATTCATTGATTTTTGCCATTGAAAAACGTTTTTCATATACCAGAAATGTTTGAAGCTACTGACTGAATGAAAGGAGCTGGCATCTCACTCTCTTTGAATCTTCTTTATCATGCTAGGATTAACAGGAAAAAGCTAAAAATTTCAGAATTGCACCGTGCAATGTGGAGATATTACTGTTTGTGCATTTACAATATTCATTGATTTTTGCCATTGAAAAACATGTTTTTCATATACCAGAAATGTTTGAAGCTACTGACTGAATGAAAGGAGCTGGCATCTCACTCTCTTTGAATCTTCTTTATCATGCTAGGATTAGCAGGAAAAAGCAAAAAATTTCAGAATTGCACTTTGCAATGTGGAGATATTACTGTTTGTGCATTTACAATATTCATTGATTTTTGCCATTGAAAAACATGTTTTTCATATACCAGAAATGTTTGAAGCTACTGACTGAATGAAAGGAGCTGGCATCTCACTCTCTTTGAATCTTCTTTATCATGCTAGGATTAACAGGAAAAAGCTAAAAATTTCAGAATTGCACCGTGCAATGTGGAGATATTACTGTTTGTGCATTTACAATATTCATTGATTTTTGCCATTGAAAAACGTTTTTCATATACCAGAAATGTTTGAAGCTACTGACTGAATAAAAGGAGCTGGCATCTCACTCTCTTTGAATCTTCTTTATCATGCTAGGATTAGCAGGAAAAAGCAAAAAATTTCAGAATTGCACCTTGCAATGTGGAGATATTACTGTTTGTGCATTTACAATATTCATTGATTTTTGCCATTGAAAAACATGTTTTTCATATACCAGAAATGTTTGAAGCTACTGACTGAATGAAAGGAGCTGGCATCTCACTCTCTTTGAATCTTCTTTATCATGCTAGGATTAACAGGAAAAAGCAAAAAATTTCAGAATTGCACCTTGCAATGTGGAGATATTACTGTTTGTGCATTTACAATATTCATTGATTTTTGCCATTGAAAAACATGTTTTTCATATACCAGAAATGTTTGAAGCTACTGACTGAATGAAAGGAGCTGGCATCTCACTCTCTTTGAATCTTCTTTATCATGCTAGGATTAACAGGAAAAAGCTAAAAATTTCAGAATTGCACCGTGCAATGTGGAGATATTACTGTTTGTGCATTTACAATATTCATTGATTTTTGCCATTGAAAAACATGTTTTTCATATACCAGAAATGTTTGAAGCTACTGACTGAATGAAAGGAGCTGGCATTTCACTCTCTTTGAATCTTCTTTATCATGCTAGGATTAACAGGAAAAAGCTAAAAATTTCAGAATTGCACCGTGCAATGTGGAGATATTACTGTTTGTGCATTTACAATATTCATTGATTTTTGCCATTGAAAAACATGTTTTTCATATACCAGAAATGTTTGAAGCTACTGACTGAATGAAAGGAGCTGGCATCTCACTCTCTTTGAATCTTCTTTATCATGCTAGGATTAGCAGGAAAAAGCTAAAAATTTCAGAATTGCACCGTGCAATGTGGAGATATTACTGTTTGTGCTTTTACAATATTCATTGATTTTTGCCATTGAAAAACATGTTTTTCATATACCAGAAATGTTTGAAGCTACTGACTGAATGAAAGGAGCTGGCATCTCACTCTCTTTGAATCTTCTTTATCATGCTAGGATTAGCAGGAAAAAGCAAAAAATTTCAGAATTGCACCTTGCAATGCGGAGATATTACTGTTTGTGCATTTACAATATTCATTGATTTTTGCCATTGAAAAACATGTTTTTCATATACCAGAAATGTTTGAAGCTACTGACTGAATGAAAGGAGCTGGCATCTCACTCTCTTTGAATCTTCTTTATCATGCTAGGATTAACAGGAAAAAGCAAAAAATTTCAGAATTGCACCTTGCAATGTGGAGATATTACTGTTTGTGCATTTACAATATTCATTGATTTTTGCCATTGAAAAACGTTTTTCATATACCAGAAATGTTTGAAGCTACTGACTGAATGAAAGGAGCTGGCATCTCACTCTCTTTGAATCTTCTTTATCATGCTAGGATTAACAGGAAAAAGCTAAAAATTTCAGAATTGCACCGTGCAATGTGGAGATATTACTGTTTGTGCATTTACAATATTCATTGATTTTTGCCATTGAAAAACATGTTTTTCATATACCAGAAATGTTTGAAGCTACTGACTGAATGAAAGGAGCTGGCATCTCACTCTCTTTGAATCTTCTTTATCATGCTAGGATTAACAGGAAAAAGCAAAAAATTTCAGAATTGCACCTTGCAATGTGGAGATATTACTGTTTGTGCATTTACAATATTCATTGATTTTTGCCATTGAAAAACGTTTTTCATATACCAGAAATGTTTGAAGCTACTGACTGAATGAAAGGAGCTGGCATCTCACTCTCTTTGAATCTTCTTTATCATGCTAGGATTAACAGGAAAAAGCTAAAAATTTCAGAATTGCACCGTGCAATGTGGAGATATTACTGTTTGTGCATTTACAATATTCATTGATTTTTGCCATTGAAAAACATGTTTTTCATATACCAGAAATGTTTGAAGCTACTGACTGAATGAAAGGAGCTGGCATCTCACTCTCTTTGAATCTTCTTTATCATGCTAGGATTAGCAGGAAAAAGCAAAAAATTTCAGAATTGCACTTTGCAATGTGGAGATATTACTGTTTGTGCATTTACAATATTCATTGATTTTTGCCATTGAAAAACATGTTTTTCATATACCAGAAATGTTTGAAGCTACTGACTGAATGAAAGGAGCTGGCATCTCACTCTCTTTGAATCTTCTTTATCATGCTAGGATTAACAGGAAAAAGCTAAAAATTTCAGAATTGCACCGTGCAATGTGGAGATATTACTGTTTGTGCATTTACAATATTCATTGATTTTTGCCATTGAAAAACGTTTTTCATATACCAGAAATGTTTGAAGCTACTGACTGAATAAAAGGAGCTGGCATCTCACTCTCTTTGAATCTTCTTTATCATGCTAGGATTAGCAGGAAAAAGCAAAAAATTTCAGAATTGCACCTTGCAATGTGGAGATATTACTGTTTGTGCATTTACAATATTCATTGATTTTTGCCATTGAAAAACATGTTTTTCATATACCAGAAATGTTTGAAGCTACTGACTGAATGAAAGGAGCTGGCATCTCACTCTCTTTGAATCTTCTTTATCATGCTAGGATTAACAGGAAAAAGCAAAAAATTTCAGAATTGCACCTTGCAATGTGGAGATATTACTGTTTGTGCATTTACAATATTCATTGATTTTTGCCATTGAAAAACATGTTTTTCATATACCAGAAATGTTTGAAGCTACTGACTGAATGAAAGGAGCTGGCATCTCACTCTCTTTGAATCTTCTTTATCATGCTAGGATTAACAGGAAAAAGCTAAAAATTTCAGAATTGCACCGTGCAATGTGGAGATATTACTGTTTGTGCATTTACAATATTCATTGATTTTTGCCATTGAAAAACATGTTTTTCATATACCAGAAATGTTTGAAGCTACTGACTGAATGAAAGGAGCTGGCATCTCACTCTCTTTGAATCTTCTTTATCATGCTAGGATTAACAGGAAAAAGCTAAAAATTTCAGAATTGCACCGTGCAATGTGGAGATATTACTGTTTGTGCATTTACAATATTCATTGATTTTTGCCATTGAAAAACGTTTTTCATATACCAGAAATGTTTGAAGCTACTGACTGAATAAAAGGAGCTGGCATCTCACTCTCTTTGAATCTTCTTTATCATGCTAGGATTAGCAGGAAAAAGCAAAAAATTTCAGAATTGCACTTTGCAATGTGGAGATATTACTGTTTGTGCATTTACAATATTCATTGATTTTTGCCATTGAAAAACATGTTTTTCATATACCAGAAATGTTTGAAGCTACTGACTGAATGAAATGAGCTGGCATCTCACTCTCTTTGAATCTTCTTTATCATGCTAGGATTAACAGGAAAAAGCTAAAAATTTCAGAATTGCACCGTGCAATGTGGAGATATTACTGTTTGTGCATTTACAATATTCATTGATTTTTGCCATTGAAAAACGTTTTTCATATACCAGAAATGTTTGAAGCTACTGACAGAATAAAAGGAGCTGGCATCTCACTCTCTTTGAATCTTCTTTATCATGCTAGGATTAGCAGGAAAAAGCAAAAAATTTCAGAATTGCACCTTGCAATGTGGAGATATTACTGTTTGTGCATTTACAATATTCATTGATTTTTGCCATTGAAAAACATGTTTTTCATATACCAGAAATGTTTGAAGCTACTGACTGAATGAAAGGAGCTGGCATCTCACTCTCTTTGAATCTTCTTTATCATGCTAGGATTAACAGGAAAAAGCAAAAAATTTCATAATTGCACCTTGCAATGTGGAGATATTACTGTTTGTGCATTTACAATATTCATTGATTTTTGCCATTGAAAAACATGTTTTTCATATACCAGAAATGTTTGAAGCTACTGACTGAATGAAAGGAGCTGGCATCTCACTCTCTTTGAATCTTCTTTATCATGCTAGGATTAGCAGGAAAAAGCAAAAAATTTCAGAATTGCACCTTGCAATGCGGAGATATTACTGTTTGTGCATTTACAATATTCATTGATTTTTGCCATTGAAAAACATGTTTTTCATATACCAGAAATGTTTGAAGCTACTGACTGAATGAAAGGAGCTGGCATCTCACTCTCTTTGAATCTTCTTTATCATGCTAGGATTAACAGGAAAAAGCAAAAAATTTCAGAATTGCACCTTGCAATGTGGAGATATTACTGTTTGTGCATTTACAATATTCATTGATTTTTGCCATTGAAAAACGTTTTTCATATACCAGAAATGTTTGAAGCTACTGACTGAATGAAAGGAGCTGGCATCTCACTCTCTTTGAATCTTCTTTATCATGCTAGGATTAACAGGAAAAAGCTAAAAATTTCAGAATTGCACCGTGCAATGTGGAGATATTACTGTTTGTGCATTTACAATATTCATTGATTTTTGCCATTGAAAAACATGTTTTTCATATACCAGAAATGTTTGAAGCTACTGACTGAATGAAAGGAGCTGGCATCTCACTCTCTTTGAATCTTCTTTATCATGCTAGGATTAGCAGGAAAAAGCAAAAAATTTCAGAATTGCACTTTGCAATGTGGAGATATTACTGTTTGTGCATTTACAATATTCATTGATTTTTGCCATTGAAAAACATGTTTTTCATATACCAGAAATGTTTGAAGCTACTGACTGAATGAAAGGAGCTGGCATCTCACTCTCTTTGAATCTTCTTTATCATGCTAGGATTAACAGGAAAAAGCAAAAAATTTCAGAATTGCACCGTGCAATGTGGAGATATTACTGTTTGTGCATTTACAATATTCATTGATTTTTGCCATTGAAAAACGTTTTTCATATACCAGAAATGTTTGAAGCTACTGACTGAATAAAAGGAGCTGGCATCTCACTCTCTTTGAATCTTTATCATGCTAGGATTAGCAGGAAAAAGCAAAAAATTTCAGAATTGCACCTTGCAATGTGGAGATATTACTGTTTGTGCATTTACAATATTCATTGATTTTTGCCATTGAAAAACATGTTTTTCATATACCAGAAATGTTTGAAGCTACTGACTGAATGAAAGGAGCTGGCATCTCACTCTCTTTGAATCTTCTTTATCATGCTAGGATTAACAGGAAAAAGCAAAAAATTTCAGAATTGCACCTTGCAATGTGGAGATATTACTGTTTGTGCATTTACAATATTCATTGATTTTTGCCATTGAAAAACATGTTTTTCATATACCAGAAATGTTTGAAGCTACTGACTGAATGAAAGGAGCTGGCATCTCACTCTCTTTGAATCTTCTTTATCATGCTAGGATTAACAGGAAAAAGCTAAAAATTTCAGAATTGCACCGTGCAATGTGGAGATATTACTGTTTGTGCATTTACAATATTCATTGATTTTTGCCATTGAAAAACATGTTTTTCATATACCAGAAATGTTTGAAGCTACTGACTGAATGAAAGGAGCTGGCATTTCACTCTCTTTGAATCTTCTTTATCATGCTAGGATTAACAGGAAAAAGCTAAAAATTTCAGAATTGCACCGTGCAATGTGGAGATATTACTGTTTGTGCATTTACAATATTCATTGATTTTTGCCATTGAAAAACATGTTTTTCATATACCAGAAATGTTTGAAGCTACTGACTGAATGAAAGGAGCTGGCATCTCACTCTCTTTGAATCTTCTTTATCATGCTAGGATTAGCAGGAAAAAGCTAAAAATTTCAGAATTGCACCGTGCAATGTGGAGATATTACTGTTTGTGCTTTTACAATATTCATTGATTTTTGCCATTGAAAAACATGTTTTTCATATACCAGAAATGTTTGAAGCTACTGACTGAATGAAAGGAGCTGGCATCTCACTCTCTTTGAATCTTCTTTATCATGCTAGGATTAGCAGGAAAAAGCAAAAAATTTCAGAATTGCACCTTGCAATGCGGAGATATTACTGTTTGTGCATTTACAATATTCATTGATTTTTGCCATTGAAAAACATGTTTTTCATATACCAGAAATGTTTGAAGCTACTGACTGAATGAAAGGAGCTGGCATCTCACTCTCTTTGAATCTTCTTTATCATGCTAGGATTAACAGGAAAAAGCAAAAAATTTCAGAATTGCACCTTGCAATGTGGAGATATTACTGTTTGTGCATTTACAATATTCATTGATTTTTGCCATTGAAAAACGTTTTTCATATACCAGAAATGTTTGAAGCTACTGACTGAATGAAAGGAGCTGGCATCTCACTCTCTTTGAATCTTCTTTATCATGCTAGGATTAACAGGAAAAAGCTAAAAATTTCAGAATTGCACCGTGCAATGTGGAGATATTACTGTTTGTGCATTTACAATATTCATTGATTTTTGCCATTGAAAAACATGTTTTTCATATACCAGAAATGTTTGAAGCTACTGACTGAATGAAAGGAGCTGGCATCTCACTCTCTTTGAATCTTCTTTATCATGCTAGGATTAGCAGGAAAAAGCAAAAAATTTCAGAATTGCACCTTGCAATGTGGAGATATTACTGTTTGTGCATTTACAATATTCATTGATTTTTGCCATTGAAAAACATGTTTTTCATATACCAGAAATGTTTGAAGCTACTGACTGAATGAAAGGAGCTGGCATCTCACTCTCTTTGAATCTTCTTTATCATGCTAGGATTAACAGGAAAAAGCTAAAAATTTCAGAATTGCACCGTGCAATGTGGAGATATTACTGTTTGTGCATTTACAATATTCATTGATTTTTGCCATTGAAAAACGTTTTTCATATACCAGAAATGTTTGAAGCTACTGACTGAATGAAAGGAGCTGGCATCTCACTCTCTTTGAATCTTCTTTATCATGCTAGGATTAGCAGGAAAAAGCAAAAAATTTCAGAATTGCACCTTGCAATGTGGAGATATTACTGTTTGTGCATTTACAATATTCATTGATTTTTGCCATTGAAAAACGTTTTTCATATACCAGAAATGTTTGAAGCTACTGACTGAATGAAAGGAGCTGGCATCTCACTCTCTTTGAATCTTCTTTATCATGCTAGGATTAACAGGAAAAAGCTACAAATTTCAGAATTGCACCGTGCAATGTGGAGATATTACTGTTTGTGCATTTACAATATTCATTGATTTTTGCCATTGAAAAACATGTTTTTCATATACCAGAAATGTTTGAAGCTACTGACTGAATGAAAGGAGCTGGCATCTCACTCTCTTTGAATCTTCTTTATCATGCTAGGATTAGCAGGAAAAAGCAAAAAATTTCAGAATTGCACTTTGCAATGTGGAGATATTACTGTTTGTGCATTTACAATATTCATTGATTTTTGCCATTGAAAAACATGTTTTTCATATACCAGAAATGTTTGAAGCTACTGACTGAATGAAAGGAGCTTGGCATCTCACTCTCTTTGAATCTTCTTTATCATGCTAGGATTAACAGGAAAAAGCTAAAAATTTCAGAATTGCACCGTGCAATGTGGAGATATTACTGTTTGTGCATTTACAATATTCATTGATTTTTGCCATTGAAAAACGTTTTTCATATACCAGAAATGTTTGAAGCTACTGACTGAATAAAAGGAGCTGGCATCTCACTCTCTTTGAATCTTCTTTATCATGCTAGGATTAGCAGGAAAAAGCAAAAAATTTCAGAATTGCACCTTGCAATGTGGAGATATTACTGTTTGTGCATTTACAATATTCATTGATTTTTGCCATTGAAAAACATGTTTTTCATATACCAGAAATGTTTGAAGCTACTGACTGAATGAAAGGAGCTGGCATCTCACTCTCTTTGAATCTTCTTTATCATGCTAGGATTAACAGGAAAAAGCAAAAAATTTCAGAATTGCACCTTGCAATGTGGAGATATTACTGTTTGTGCATTTACAATATTCATTGATTTTTGCCATTGAAAAACATGTTTTTCATATACCAGAAATGTTTGAAGCTACTGACTGAATGAAAGGAGCTGGCATCTCACTCTCTTTGAATCTTCTTTATCATGCTAGGATTAACAGGAAAAAGCTAAAAATTTCAGAATTGCACCGTGCAATGTGGAGATATTACTGTTTGTGCATTTACAATATTCATTGATTTTTGCCATTGAAAAACATGTTTTTCATATACCAGAAATGTTTGAAGCTACTGACTGAATGAAAGGAGCTGGCATTTCACTCTCTTTGAATCTTCTTTATCATGCTAGGATTAACAGGAAAAAGCTAAAAATTTCAGAATTGCACCGTGCAATGTGGAGATATTACTGTTTGTGCATTTACAATATTCATTGATTTTTGCCATTGAAAAACATGTTTTTCATATACCAGAAATGTTTGAAGCTACTGACTGAATGAAAGGAGCTGGCATCTCACTCTCTTTGAATCTTCTTTATCATGCTAGGATTAGCAGGAAAAAGCTAAAAATTTCAGAATTGCACCGTGCAATGTGGAGATATTACTGTTTGTGCTTTTACAATATTCATTGATTTTTGCCATTAAAAACATGTTTTTCATATACCAGAAATGTTTGAAGCTACTGACTGAATGAAAGGAGCTGGCATCTCACTCTCTTTGAATCTTCTTTATCATGCTAGGATTAGCAGGAAAAAGCAAAAAATTTCAGAATTGCACCTTGCAATGCGGAGATATTACTGTTTGTGCATTTACAATATTCATTGATTTTTGCCATTGAAAAACATGTTTTTCATATACCAGAAATGTTTGAAGCTACTGACTGAATGAAAGGAGCTGGCATCTCACTCTCTTTGAATCTTCTTTATCATGCTAGGATTAACAGGAAAAAGCAAAAAATTTCAGAATTGCACCTTGCAATGTGGAGATATTACTGTTTGTGCATTTACAATATTCATTGATTTTTGCCATTGAAAAACGTTTTTCATATACCAGAAATGTTTGAAGCTACTGACTGAATGAAAGGAGCTGGCATCTCACTCTCTTTGAATCTTCTTTATCATGCTAGGATTAACAGGAAAAAGCTAAAAATTTCAGAATTGCACCGTGCAATGTGGAGATATTACTGTTTGTGCATTTACAATATTCATTGATTTTTGCCATTGAAAAACATGTTTTTCATATACCAGAAATGTTTGAAGCTACTGACTGAATGAAAGGAGCTGGCATCTCACTCTCTTTGAATCTTCTTTATCATGCTAGGATTAGCAGGAAAAAGCAAAAAATTTCAGAATTGCACCTTGCAATGTGGAGATATTACTGTTTGTGCATTTACAATATTCATTGATTTTTGCCATTGAAAAACATGTTTTTCATATACCAGAAATGTTTGAAGCTACTGACTGAATGAAAGGAGCTGGCATCTCACTCTCTTTGAATCTTCTTTATCATGCTAGGATTAACAGGAAAAAGCTAAAAATTTCAGAATTGCACCGTGCAATGTGGAGATATTACTGTTTGTGCATTTACAATATTCATTGATTTTTGCCATTGAAAAACGTTTTTCATATACCAGAAATGTTTGAAGCTACTGACTGAATGAAAGGAGCTGGCATCTCACTCTCTTTGAATCTTCTTTATCATGCTAGGATTAGCAGGAAAAAGCAAAAAATTTCAGAATTGCACCTTGCAATGTGGAGATATTACTGTTTGTGCATTTACAATATTCATTGATTTTTGCCATTGAAAAACATGTTTTTCATATACCAGAAATGTTTGAAGCTACTGACTGAATGAAAGGAGCTGGCATCTCACTCTCTTTGAATCTTCTTTATCATGCTAGGATTAACAGGAAAAAGCAAAAAATTTCAGAATTGCACCTTGCAATGTGGAGATATTACTGTTTGTGCATTTACAATATTCATTGATTTTTGCCATTGAAAAACATGTTTTTCATATACCAGAAATGTTTGAAGCTACTGACTGAATGAAAGGAGCTGGCATCTCACTCTCTTTGAATCTTCTTTATCATGCTAGGATTAGCAGGAAAAAGCAAAAAATTTCAGAATTGCACCTTGCAATGCGGAGATATTACTGTTTGTGCATTTACAATATTCATTGATTTTTGCCATTGAAAAACATGTTTTTCATATACCAGAAATGTTTGAAGCTACTGACTGAATGAAAGGAGCTGGCATCTCACTCTCTTTGAATCTTCTTTATCATGCTAGGATTAACAGGAAAAAGCAAAAAATTTCAGAATTGCACCTTGCAATGTGGAGATATTACTGTTTGTGCATTTACAATATTCATTGATTTTTGCCATTGAAAAACGTTTTTCATATACCAGAAATGTTTGAAGCTACTGACTGAATGAAAGGAGCTGGCATCTCACTCTCTTTGAATCTTCTTTATCATGCTAGGATTAACAGGAAAAAGCTAAAAATTTCAGAATTGCACCGTGCAATGTGGAGATATTACTGTTTGTGCATTTACAATATTCATTGATTTTTGCCATTGAAAAACATGTTTTTCATATACCAGAAATGTTTGAAGCTACTGACTGAATGAAAGGAGCTGGCATCTCACTCTCTTTGAATCTTCTTTATCATGCTAGGATTAGCAGGAAAAAGCAAAAAATTTCAGAATTGCACCTTGCAATGTGGAGATATTACTGTTTGTGCATTTACAATATTCATTGATTTTTGCCATTGAAAAACATGTTTTTCATATACCAGAAATGTTTGAAGCTACTGACTGAATGAAAGGAGCTGGCATCTCACTCTCTTTGAATCTTCTTTATCATGCTAGGATTAGCAGGAAAAAGCAAAAAATTTCAGAATTGCACCTTGCAATGCGGAGATATTACTGTTTGTGCATTTACAATATTCATTGATTTTTGCCATTGAAAAACATGTTTTTCATATACCAGAAATGTTTGAAGCTACTGACTGAATGAAAGGAGCTGGCATCTCACTCTCTTTGAATCTTCTTTATCATGCTAGGATTAACAGGAAAAAGCAAAAAATTTCAGAATTGCACCTTGCAATGTGGAGATATTACTGTTTGTGCATTTACAATATTCATTGATTTTTGCCATTGAAAAACGTTTTTCATATACCAGAAATGTTTGAAGCTACTGACTGAATGAAAGGAGCTGGCATCTCACTCTCTTTGAATCTTCTTTATCATGCTAGGATTAACAGGAAAAAGCTAAAAATTTCAGAATTGCACCGTGCAATGTGGAGATATTACTGTTTGTGCATTTACAATATTCATTGATTTTTGCCATTGAAAAACATGTTTTTCATATACCAGAAATGTTTGAAGCTACTGACTGAATGAAAGGAGCTGGCATCTCACTCTCTTTGAATCTTCTTTATCATGCTAGGATTAGCAGGAAAAAGCAAAAAATTTCAGAATTGCACCTTGCAATGTGGAGATATTACTGTTTGTGCATTTACAATATTCATTGATTTTTGCCATTGAAAAACATGTTTTTCATATACCAGAAATGTTTGAAGCTACTGACTGAATGAAAGGAGCTGGCATCTCACTCTCTTTGAATCTTCTTTATCATGCTAGGATTAACAGGAAAAAGCTAAAAATTTCAGAATTGCACCGTGCAATGTGGAGATATTACTGTTTGTGCATTTACAATATTCATTGATTTTTGCCATTGAAAAACGTTTTTCATATACCAGAAATGTTTGAAGCTACTGACTGAATGAAAGGAGCTGGCATCTCACTCTCTTTGAATCTTCTTTATCATGCTAGGATTAGCAGGAAAAAGCAAAAAATTTCAGAATTGCACCTTGCAATGTGGAGATATTACTGTTTGTGCATTTACAATATTCATTGATTTTTGCCATTGAAAAACATGTTTTTCATATACCAGAAATGTTTGAAGCTACTGACTGAATGAAAGGAGCTGGCATCTCACTCTCTTTGAATCTTCTTTATCATGCTAGGATTAACAGGAAAAAGCAAAAAATTTCAGAATTGCACCTTGCAATGTGGAGATATTACTGTTTGTGCATTTACAATATTCATTGATTTTTGCCATTGAAAAACATGTTTTTCATATACCAGAAATGTTTGAAGCTACTGACTGAATGAAAGGAGCTGGCATCTCACTCTCTTTGAATCTTCTTTATCATGCTAGGATTAGCAGGAAAAAGCAAAAAATTTCAGAATTGCACCTTGCAATGCGGAGATATTACTGTTTGTGCATTTACAATATTCATTGATTTTTGCCATTGAAAAACATGTTTTTCATATACCAGAAATGTTTGAAGCTACTGACTGAATGAAAGGAGCTGGCATCTCACTCTCTTTGAATCTTCTTTATCATGCTAGGATTAACAGGAAAAAGCAAAAAATTTCAGAATTGCACCTTGCAATGTGGAGATATTACTGTTTGTGCATTTACAATATTCATTGATTTTTGCCATTGAAAAACGTTTTTCATATACCAGAAATGTTTGAAGCTACTGACTGAATGAAAGGAGCTGGCATCTCACTCTCTTTGAATCTTCTTTATCATGCTAGGATTAACAGGAAAAAGCTAAAAATTTCAGAATTGCACCGTGCAATGTGGAGATATTACTGTTTGTGCATTTACAATATTCATTGATTTTTGCCATTGAAAAACATGTTTTTCATATACCAGAAATGTTTGAAGCTACTGACTGAATGAAAGGAGCTGGCATCTCACTCTCTTTGAATCTTCTTTATCATGCTAGGATTAGCAGGAAAAAGCAAAAAATTTCAGAATTGCACCTTGCAATGTGGAGATATTACTGTTTGTGCATTTACAATATTCATTGATTTTTGCCATTGAAAAACATGTTTTTCATATACCAGAAATGTTTGAAGCTACTGACTGAATGAAAGGAGCTGGCATCTCACTCTCTTTGAATCTTCTTTATCATGCTAGGATTAACAGGAAAAAGCTAAAAATTTCAGAATTGCACCGTGCAATGTGGAGATATTACTGTTTGTGCATTTACAATATTCATTGATTTTTGCCATTGAAAAACGTTTTTCATATACCAGAAATGTTTGAAGCTACTGACTGAATGAAAGGAGCTGGCATCTCACTCTCTTTGAATCTTCTTTATCATGCTAGGATTAGCAGGAAAAAGCAAAAAATTTCAGAATTGCACCTTGCAATGTGGAGATATTACTGTTTGTGCATTTACAATATTCATTGATTTTTGCCATTGAAAAACATGTTTTTCATATACCAGAAATGTTTGAAGCTACTGACTGAATGAAAGGAGCTGGCATCTCACTCTCTTTGAATCTTCTTTATCATGCTAGGATTAACAGGAAAAAGCAAAAAATTTCAGAATTGCACCTTGCAATGTGGAGATATTACTGTTTGTGCATTTACAATATTCATTGATTTTTGCCATTGAAAAACATGTTTTTCATATACCAGAAATGTTTGAAGCTACTGACTGAATGAAAGGAGCTGGCATCTCACTCTCTTTGAATCTTCTTTATCATGCTAGGATTAGCAGGAAAAAGCAAAAAATTTCAGAATTGCACCTTGCAATGCGGAGATATTACTGTTTGTGCATTTACAATATTCATTGATTTTTGCCATTGAAAAACATGTTTTTCATATACCAGAAATGTTTGAAGCTACTGACTGAATGAAAGGAGCTGGCATCTCACTCTCTTTGAATCTTCTTTATCATGCTAGGATTAACAGGAAAAAGCAAAAAATTTCAGAATTGCACCTTGCAATGTGGAGATATTACTGTTTGTGCATTTACAATATTCATTGATTTTTGCCATTGAAAAACGTTTTTCATATACCAGAAATGTTTGAAGCTACTGACTGAATGAAAGGAGCTGGCATCTCACTCTCTTTGAATCTTCTTTATCATGCTAGGATTAACAGGAAAAAGCTAAAAATTTCAGAATTGCACCGTGCAATGTGGAGATATTACTGTTTGTGCATTTACAATATTCATTGATTTTTGCCATTGAAAAACATGTTTTTCATATACCAGAAATGTTTGAAGCTACTGACTGAATGAAAGGAGCTGGCATCTCACTCTCTTTGAATCTTCTTTATCATGCTAGCATTAACAGGAAAAAGCTACAAATTTCAGAATTGCACCTTGCAATGCGGAGATATTACTGTTTGTGCATTTACAATATTCATTGATTTTTGCCATTGAAAAACATGTTTTTCATATACCAGAAATGTTTGAAGCTACTGACTGAATGAAAGGAGCTGGCATCTCACTCTCTTTGAATCTTCTTTATCATGCTAGGATTAACAGGAAAAAGCAAAAAATTTCAGAATTGCACCTTGCAATGTGGAGATATTACTGTTTGTGCATTTACAATATTCATTGATTTTTGCCATTGAAAAACGTTTTTCATATACCAGAAATGTTTGAAGCTACTGACTGAATGAAAGGAGCTGGCATCTCACTCTCTTTGAATCTTCTTTATCATGCTAGGATTAACAGGAAAAAGCTAAAAATTTCAGAATTGCACCGTGCAATGTGGAGATATTACTGTTTGTGCATTTACAATATTCATTGATTTTTGCCATTGAAAAACATGTTTTTCATATACCAGAAATGTTTGAAGCTACTGACTGAATGAAAGGAGCTGGCATCTCACTCTCTTTGAATCTTCTTTATCATGCTAGGATTAGCAGGAAAAAGCAAAAAATTTCAGAATTGCACCTTGCAATGTGGAGATATTACTGTTTGTGCATTTACAATATTCATTGATTTTTGCCATTGAAAAACATGTTTTTCATATACCAGAAATGTTTGAAGCTACTGACTGAATGAAAGGAGCTGGCATCTCACTCTCTTTGAATCTTCTTTATCATGCTAGGATTAACAGGAAAAAGCTAAAAATTTCAGAATTGCACCGTGCAATGTGGAGATATTACTGTTTGTGCATTTACAATATTCATTGATTTTTGCCATTGAAAAACGTTTTTCATATACCAGAAATGTTTGAAGCTACTGACTGAATGAAAGGAGCTGGCATCTCACTCTCTTTGAATCTTCTTTATCATGCTAGGATTAGCAGGAAAAAGCAAAAAATTTCAGAATTGCACCTTGCAATGTGGAGATATTACTGTTTGTGCATTTACAATATTCATTGATTTTTGCCATTGAAAAACATGTTTTTCATATACCAGAAATGTTTGAAGCTACTGACTGAATGAAAGGAGCTGGCATCTCACTCTCTTTGAATCTTCTTTATCATGCTAGGATTAACAGGAAAAAGCAAAAAATTTCAGAATTGCACCTTGCAATGTGGAGATATTACTGTTTGTGCATTTACAATATTCATTGATTTTTGCCATTGAAAAACATGTTTTTCATATACCAGAAATGTTTGAAGCTACTGACTGAATGAAAGGAGCTGGCATCTCACTCTCTTTGAATCTTCTTTATCATGCTAGGATTAGCAGGAAAAAGCAAAAAATTTCAGAATTGCACCTTGCAATGCGGAGATATTACTGTTTGTGCATTTACAATATTCATTGATTTTTGCCATTGAAAAACATGTTTTTCATATACCAGAAATGTTTGAAGCTACTGACTGAATGAAAGGAGCTGGCATCTCACTCTCTTTGAATCTTCTTTATCATGCTAGGATTAACAGGAAAAAGCAAAAAATTTCAGAATTGCACCTTGCAATGTGGAGATATTACTGTTTGTGCATTTACAATATTCATTGATTTTTGCCATTGAAAAACGTTTTTCATATACCAGAAATGTTTGAAGCTACTGACAGAATGAAAGGAGCTGGCATCTCACTCTCTTTGAATCTTCTTTATCATGCTAGGATTAACAGGAAAAAGCTAAAAATTTCAGAATTGCACCGTGCAATGTGGAGATATTACTGTTTGTGCATTTACAATATTCATTGATTTTTGCCATTGAAAAACATGTTTTTCATATACCAGAAATGTTTGAAGCTACTGACTGAATGAAAGGAGCTGGCATCTCACTCTCTTTGAATCTTCTTTATCATGCTAGCATTAACAGGAAAAAGCTACAAATTTCAGAATTGCACCGTGCAATGTGGAGATATTACTGTTTGTGCATTTACAATATTCATTGATTTTTGCCATTGAAAAACATGGTTTTCATATACCAGAAATGTTTGAAGCTACTGACTGAATGAAAGGAGCTGGCATCTCACTCTCTTTGAATCTTCTTTATCATGCTAGGATTAACAGGAAAAAGCTAAAAATTTCAGAATTGCACCGTGCAATGTGGAGATATTACTGTTTGTGCATTTACAATATTCATTGATTTTTGCCATTGAAAAACATGTTTTTCATATACCAGAAATGTTTGAAGCTACTGACTGAATGAAAGGAGCTGGCATCTCACTCTCTTTGAATCTTCTTTATCATGCTAGGATTAGCAGGAAAAAGCAAAAAATTTCAGAATTGCACCTTGCAATGTGGAGATATTACTGTTTGTGCATTTACAATATTCATTGATTTTTGCCATTGAAAAACATGTTTTTCATATACCAGAAATGTTTGAAGCTACTGACTGAATGAAAGGAGCTGGCATCTCACTCTCTTTGAATCTTCTTTATCATGCTAGGATTAACAGGAAAAAGCTAAAAATTTCAGAATTGCACCGTGCAATGTGGAGATATTACTGTTTGTGCATTTACAATATTCATTGATTTTTGCCATTGAAAAACGTTTTTCATATACCAGAAATGTTTGAAGCTACTGACTGAATGAAAGGAGCTGGCATCTCACTCTCTTTGAATCTTCTTTATCATGCTAGGATTAGCAGGAAAAAGCAAAAAATTTCAGAATTGCACCTTGCAATGTGGAGATATTACTGTTTGTGCATTTACAATATTCATTGATTTTTGCCATTGAAAAACATGTTTTTCATATACCAGAAATGTTTGAAGCTACTGACTGAATGAAAGGAGCTGGCATCTCACTCTCTTTGAATCTTCTTTATCATGCTAGGATTAACAGGAAAAAGCAAAAAATTTCAGAATTGCACCTTGCAATGTGGAGATATTACTGTTTGTGCATTTACAATATTCATTGATTTTTGCCATTGAAAAACATGTTTTTCATATACCAGAAATGTTTGAAGCTACTGACTGAATGAAAGGAGCTGGCATCTCACTCTCTTTGAATCTTCTTTATCATGCTAGGATTAGCAGGAAAAAGCAAAAAATTTCAGAATTGCACCTTGCAATGCGGAGATATTACTGTTTGTGCATTTACAATATTCATTGATTTTTGCCATTGAAAAACATGTTTTTCATATACCAGAAATGTTTGAAGCTACTGACTGAATGAAAGGAGCTGGCATCTCACTCTCTTTGAATCTTCTTTATCATGCTAGGATTAACAGGAAAAAGCAAAAAATTTCAGAATTGCACCTTGCAATGTGGAGATATTACTGTTTGTGCATTTACAATATTCATTGATTTTTGCCATTGAAAAACGTTTTTCATATACCAGAAATGTTTGAAGCTACTGACTGAATGAAAGGAGCTGGCATCTCACTCTCTTTGAATCTTCTTTATCATGCTAGGATTAACAGGAAAAAGCTAAAAATTTCAGAATTGCACCGTGCAATGTGGAGATATTACTGTTTGTGCATTTACAATATTCATTGATTTTTGCCATTGAAAAACATGTTTTTCATATACCAGAAATGTTTGAAGCTACTGACTGAATGAAAGGAGCTGGCATCTCACTCTCTTTGAATCTTCTTTATCATGCTAGCATTAACAGGAAAAAGCTACAAATTTCAGAATTGCACCGTGCAATGTGGAGATATTACTGTTTGTGCATTTACAATATTCATTGATTTTTGCCATTGAAAAACATGGTTTTCATATACCAGAAATGTTTGAAGCTACTGACTGAATGAAAGGAGCTGGCATCTCACTCTCTTTGAATCTTCTTTATCATGCTAGGATTAGCAGGAAAAAGCAAAAAATTTCAGAATTGCACCTTGCAATGTGGAGATATTACTGTTTGTGCATTTACAATATTCATTGATTCTTGCCATTGAAAAACATGTTTTTCATATACCAGAAATGTTTGAAGCTACTGACTGAATGAAAGGAGCTGGCATCTCACTCTCTTTGAATCTTCTTTATCATGCTAGGATTAACAGGAAAAAGCTAAAAATTTCAGAATTGCACCGTGCAATGTGGAGATATTACTGTTTGTGCATTTACAATATTCATTGATTTTTGCCATTGAAAAACATGTTTTTCATATACCAGAAATGTTTGAAGCTACTGACTGAATGAAAGGAGCTGGCATCTCACTCTCTTTGAATCTTCTTTATCATGCTAGGATTAACAGGAAAAAGCAAAAAATTTCAGAATTGCACCTTGCAATGTGGAGATATTACTGTTTGTGCATTTACAATATTCATTGATTTTTGCCATTGAAAAACATGTTTTTCATATACCAGAAATGTTTGAAGCTACTGACTGAAAGAAAGGAGCTGGCATCTCACTCTCTTTGAATCTTCTTTATCATGCTAGGATTAACAGGAAAAAGCTAAAAATTTCAGAATTGCACCGTGCAATGTGGAGATATTACTGTTTGTGCATTTACAATATTCATTGATTTTTGCCATTGAAAAACATGTTTTTCATATACCAGAAATGTTTGAAGCTACTGACTGAATGAAAGGAGCTGGCATCTCACTCTCTTTGAATCTTCTTTATCATGCTAGGATTAGCAGGAAAAAGCAAAAAATTTCAGAATTGCACCTTGCAATGTGGAGATATTACTGTTTGTGCATTTACAATATTCATTGATTTTTGCCATTGAAAAACATGTTTTTCATATACCAGAAATGTTTGAAGCTACTGACTGAATGAAAGGAGCTGGCATCTCACTCTCTTTGAATCTTCTTTATCATGCTAGGATTAGCAGGAAAAAGCAAAAAATTTCAGAATTGCACCTTGCAATGCGGAGATATTACTGTTTGTGCATTTACAATATTCATTGATTTTTGCCATTGAAAAACATGTTTTTCATATACCAGAAATGTTTGAAGCTACTGACTGAATGAAAGGAGCTGGCATCTCACTCTCTTTGAATCTTCTTTATCATGCTAGGATTAACAGGAAAAAGCTAAAAATTTCAGAATTGCACCGTGCAATGTGGAGATATTACTGTTTGTGCATTTACAATATTCATTGATTTTTGCCATTGAAAAACGTTTTTCATATACCAGAAATGTTTGAAGCTACTGACTGAATGAAAGGAGCTGGCATCTCACTCTCTTTGAATCTTCTTTATCATGCTAGGATTAGCAGGAAAAAGCAAAAAATTTCAGAATTGCACCTTGCAATGTGGAGATATTACTGTTTGTGCATTTACAATATTCATTGATTTTTGCCATTGAAAAACATGTTTTTCATATACCAGAAATGTTTGAAGCTACTGACTGAATGAAAGGAGCTGGCATCTCACTCTCTTTGAATCTTCTTTATCATGCTAGGATTAACAGGAAAAAGCAAAAAATTTCAGAATTGCACCTTGCAATGTGGAGATATTACTGTTTGTGCATTTACAATATTCATTGATTTTTGCCATTGAAAAACATGTTTTTCATATACCAGAAATGTTTGAAGCTACTGACTGAATGAAAGGAGCTGGCATCTCACTCTCTTTGAATCTTCTTTATCATGCTAGGATTAGCAGGAAAAAGCAAAAAATTTCAGAATTGCACCTTGCAATGCGGAGATATTACTGTTTGTGCATTTACAATATTCATTGATTTTTGCCATTGAAAAACATGTTTTTCATATACCAGAAATGTTTGAAGCTACTGACTGAATGAAAGGAGCTGGCATCTCACTCTCTTTGAATCTTCTTTATCATGCTAGGATTAACAGGAAAAAGCAAAAAATTTCAGAATTGCACCTTGCAATGTGGAGATATTACTGTTTGTGCATTTACAATATTCATTGATTTTTGCCATTGAAAAACGTTTTTCATATACCAGAAATGTTTGAAGCTACTGACTGAATGAAAGGAGCTGGCATCTCACTCTCTTTGAATCTTCTTTATCATGCTAGGATTAACAGGAAAAAGCTAAAAATTTCAGAATTGCACCGTGCAATGTGGAGATATTACTGTTTGTGCATTTACAATATTCATTGATTTTTGCCATTGAAAAACATGTTTTTCATATACCAGAAATGTTTGAAGCTACTGACTGAATGAAAGGAGCTGGCATCTCACTCTCTTTGAATCTTCTTTATCATGCTAGCATTAACAGGAAAAAGCTACAAATTTCAGAATTGCACCGTGCAATGTGGAGATATTACTGTTTGTGCATTTACAATATTCATTGATTTTTGCCATTGAAAAACATGGTTTTCATATACCAGAAATGTTTGAAGCTACTGACTGAATGAAAGGAGCTGGCATCTCACTCTCTTTGAATCTTCTTTATCATGCTAGGATTAGCAGGAAAAAGCTAAAAATTTCAGAATTGCACCGTGCAATGTGGAGATATTACTGTTTGTGCTTTTACAATATTCATTGATTTTTGCCATTGAAAAACATGTTTTTCATATACCAGAAATGTTTGAAGCTACTGACTGAATGAAAGGAGCTGGCATCTCACTCTCTTTGAATCTTCTTTATCATGCTAGGATTAGCAGGAAAAAGCAAAAAATTTCAGAATTGCACCTTGCAATGCGGAGATATTACTGTTTGTGCATTTACAATATTCATTGATTTTTGCCATTGAAAAACATGTTTTTCATATACCAGAAATGTTTGAAGCTACTGACTGAATGAAAGGAGCTGGCATCTCACTCTCTTTGAATCTTCTTTATCATGCTAGGATTAACAGGAAAAAGCAAAAAATTTCAGAATTGCACCTTGCAATGTGGAGATATTACTGTTTGTGCATTTACAATATTCATTGATTTTTGCCATTGAAAAACGTTTTTCATATACCAGAAATGTTTGAAGCTACTGACTGAATGAAAGGAGCTGGCATCTCACTCTCTTTGAATCTTCTTTATCATGCTAGGATTAACAGGAAAAAGCTAAAAATTTCAGAATTGCACCGTGCAATGTGGAGATATTACTGTTTGTGCATTTACAATATTCATTGATTTTTGCCATTGAAAAACATGTTTTTCATATACCAGAAATGTTTGAAGCTACTGACTGAATGAAAGGAGCTGGCATCTCACTCTCTTTGAATCTTCTTTATCATGCTAGGATTAGCAGGAAAAAGCAAAAAATTTCAGAATTGCACCTTGCAATGTGGAGATATTACTGTTTGTGCATTTACAATATTCATTGATTTTTGCCATTGAAAAACATGTTTTTCATATACCAGAAATGTTTGAAGCTACTGACTGAATGAAAGGAGCTGGCATCTCACTCTCTTTGAATCTTCTTTATCATGCTAGGATTAACAGGAAAAAGCTAAAAATTTCAGAATTGCACCGTGCAATGTGGAGATATTACTGTTTGTGCATTTACAATATTCATTGATTTTTGCCATTGAAAAACGTTTTTCATATACCAGAAATGTTTGAAGCTACTGACTGAATGAAAGGAGCTGGCATCTCACTCTCTTTGAATCTTCTTTATCATGCTAGGATTAGCAGGAAAAAGCAAAAAATTTCAGAATTGCACCTTGCAATGTGGAGATATTACTGTTTGTGCATTTACAATATTCATTGATTTTTGCCATTGAAAAACATGTTTTTCATATACCAGAAATGTTTGAAGCTACTGACTGAATGAAAGGAGCTGGCATCTCACTCTCTTTGAATCTTCTTTATCATGCTAGGATTAACAGGAAAAAGCAAAAAATTTCAGAATTGCACCTTGCAATGTGGAGATATTACTGTTTGTGCATTTACAATATTCATTGATTTTTGCCATTGAAAAACATGTTTTTCATATACCAGAAATGTTTGAAGCTACTGACTGAATGAAAGGAGCTGGCATCTCACTCTCTTTGAATCTTCTTTATCATGCTAGGATTAGCAGGAAAAAGCAAAAAATTTCAGAATTGCACCTTGCAATGTGGAGATATTACTGTTTGTGCATTTACAATATTCATTGATTTTTGCCATTGAAAAACGTTTTTCATATACCAGAAATGTTTGAAGCTACTGACTGAATGAAAGGAGCTGGCATCTCACTCTCTTTGAATCTTCTTTATCATGCTAGGATTAACAGGAAAAAGCTAAAAATTTCAGAATTGCACCGTGCAATGTGGAGATATTACTGTTTGTGCATTTACAATATTCATTGATTTTTGCCATTGAAAAACATGTTTTTCATATACCAGAAATGTTTGAAGCTACTGACTGAATGAAAGGAGCTGGCATCTCACTCTCTTTGAATCTTCTTTATCATGCTAGCATTAACAGGAAAAAGCTACAAATTTCAGAATTGCACCGTGCAATGTGGAGATATTACTGTTTGTGCATTTACAATATTCATTGATTTTTGCCATTGAAAAACATGGTTTTCATATACCAGAAATGTTTGAAGCTACTGACTGAATGAAAGGAGCTGGCATCTCACTCTCTTTGAATCTTCTTTATCATGCTAGGATTAGCAGGAAAAAGCAAAAAATTTCAGAATTGCACCTTGCAATGTGGAGATATTACTGTTTGTGCATTTACAATATTCATTGATTCTTGCCATTGAAAAACATGTTTTTCATATACCAGAAATGTTTGAAGCTACTGACTGAATGAAAGGAGCTGGCATCTCACTCTCTTTGAATCTTCTTTATCATGCTAGGATTAACAGGAAAAAGCTAAAAATTTCAGAATTGCACCGTGCAATGTGGAGATATTACTGTTTGTGCATTTACAATATTCATTGATTTTTGCCATTGAAAAACATGTTTTTCATATACCAGAAATGTTTGAAGCTACTGACTGAATGAAAGGAGCTGGCATCTCACTCTCTTTGAATCTTCTTTATCATGCTAGGATTAACAGGAAAAAGCAAAAAATTTCAGAATTGCACCTTGCAATGTGGAGATATTACTGTTTGTGCATTTACAATATTCATTGATTTTTGCCATTGAAAAACATGTTTTTCATATACCAGAAATGTTTGAAGCTACTGACTGAATGAAAGGAGCTGGCATCTCACTCTCTTTGAATCTTCTTTATCATGCTAGGATTAACAGGAAAAAGCTAAAAATTTCAGAATTGCACCGTGCAATGTAGAGATATTACTGTTTGTGCATTTACAATATTCATTGATTTTTGCCATTGAAAAACATGTTTTTCATATACCAGAAATGTTTGAAGCTACTGACTGAATGAAAGGAGCTGGCATCTCACTCTCTTTGAATCTTCTTTATCATGCTAGGATTAACAGGAAAAAGCTAAAAATTTCAGAATTGCACCGTGCAATGTGGAGATATTACTGTTTGTGCATTTACAATATTCATTGATTTTTGCCATTGAAAAACGTTTTTCATATACCAGAAATGTTTGAAGCTACTGACTGAATGAAAGGAGCTGGCATCTCACTCTCTTTGAATCTTCTTTATCATGCTAGGATTAGCAGGAAAAAGCAAAAAATTTCAGAATTGCACCTTGCAATGTGGAGATATTACTGTTTGTGCATTTACAATATTCATTGATTTTTGCCATTGAAAAACATGTTTTTCATATACCAGAAATGTTTGAAGCTACTGACTGAATGAAAGGAGCTGGCATCTCACTCTCTTTGAATCTTCTTTATCATGCTAGGATTAACAGGAAAAAGCAAAAAATTTCAGAATTGCACCTTGCAATGTGGAGATATTACTGTTTGTGCATTTACAATATTCATTGATTTTTGCCATTGAAAAACATGTTTTTCATATACCAGAAATGTTTGAAGCTACTGACTGAATGAAAGGAGCTGGCATCTCACTCTCTTTGAATCTTCTTTATCATGCTAGGATTAGCAGGAAAAAGCAAAAAATTTCAGAATTGCACCTTGCAATGCGGAGATATTACTGTTTGTGCATTTACAATATTCATTGATTTTTGCCATTGAAAAACATGTTTTTCATATACCAGAAATGTTTGAAGCTACTGACTGAATGAAAGGAGCTGGCATCTCACTCTCTTTGAATCTTCTTTATCATGCTAGGATTAACAGGAAAAAGCAAAAAATTTCAGAATTGCACCTTGCAATGTGGAGATATTACTGTTTGTGCATTTACAATATTCATTGATTTTTGCCATTGAAAAACGTTTTTCATATACCAGAAATGTTTGAAGCTACTGACTGAATGAAAGGAGCTGGCATCTCACTCTCTTTGAATCTTCTTTATCATGCTAGGATTAACAGGAAAAAGCTAAAAATTTCAGAATTGCACCGTGCAATGTGGAGATATTACTGTTTGTGCATTTACAATATTCATTGATTTTTGCCATTGAAAAACATGTTTTTCATATACCAGAAATGTTTGAAGCTACTGACTGAATGAAAGGAGCTGGCATCTCACTCTCTTTGAATCTTCTTTATCATGCTAGCATTAACAGGAAAAAGCTACAAATTTCAGAATTGCACCGTGCAATGTGGAGATATTACTGTTTGTGCATTTACAATATTCATTGATTTTTGCCATTGAAAAACATGGTTTTCATATACCAGAAATGTTTGAAGCTACTGACTGAATGAAAGGAGCTGGCATCTCACTCTCTTTGAATCTTCTTTATCATGCTAGGATTAGCAGGAAAAAGCAAAAAATTTCAGAATTGCACCTTGCAATGTGGAGATATTACTGTTTGGGCATTTACAATATTCATTGATTTTTGCCATTGAAAAACATGTTTTTCATATACCAGAAATGTTTGAAGCTACTGACTGAATGAAAGGAGCTGGCATCTCACTCTCTTTGAATCTTCTTTATCATGCTAGGATTAACAGGAAAAAGCTAAAAATTTCAGAATTGCACCGTGCAATGTGGAGATATTACTGTTTGTGCATTTACAATATTCATTGATTTTTGCCATTGAAAAACATGTTTTTCATATACCAGAAATGTTTGAAGCTACTGACTGAATGAAAGGAGCTGGCATCTCACTCTCTTTGAATCTTCTTTATCATGCTAGGATTAGCAGGAAAAAGCAAAAAATTTCAGAATTGCACCTTGCAATGTGGAGATATTACTGTTTGTGCATTTACAATATTCATTGATTTTTGCCATTGAAAAACATGTTTTTCATATACCAGAAATGTTTGAAGCTACTGACTGAATGAAAGGAGCTGGCATCTCACTCTCTTTGAATCTTCTTTATCATGCTAGGATTAGCAGGAAAAAGCAAAAAATTTCAGAATTGCACCTTGCAATGCGGAGATATTACTGTTTGTGCATTTACAATATTCATTGATTTTTGCCATTGAAAAACATGTTTTTCATATACCAGAAATGTTTGAAGCTACTGACTGAATGAAAGGAGCTGGCATCTCACTCTCTTTGAATCTTCTTTATCATGCTAGGATTAACAGGAAAAAGCAAAAAATTTCAGAATTGCACCTTGCAATGTGGAGATATTACTGTTTGTGCATTTACAATATTCATTGATTTTTGCCATTGAAAAACGTTTTTCATATACCAGAAATGTTTGAAGCTACTGACTGAATGAAAGGAGCTGGCATCTCACTCTCTTTGAATCTTCTTTATCATGCTAGGATTAACAGGAAAAAGCTAAAAATTTCAGAATTGCACCGTGCAATGTGGAGATATTACTGTTTGTGCATTTACAATATTCATTGATTTTTGCCATTGAAAAACATGTTTTTCATATACCAGAAATGTTTGAAGCTACTGACTGAATGAAAGGAGCTGGCATCTCACTCTCTATCTTTATCATGCTAGGATTAGCAGGAAAAAGCAAAAAATTTCAGAATTGCACTTTGCAATGTGGAGATATTACTGTTTGTGCATTTACAATATTCATTGATTTTTGCCATTGAAAAACATGTTTTTCATATACCAGAAATGTTTGAAGCTACTGACTGAATGAAAGGAGCTGGCATCTCACTCTCTTTGAATCTTCTTTATCATGCTAGGATTAACAGGAAAAAGCTAAAAATTTCAGAATTGCACCGTGCAATGTGGAGATATTACTGTTTGTGCATTTACAATATTCATTGATTTTTGCCATTGAAAAACGTTTTTCATATACCAGAAATGTTTGAAGCTACTGACTGAATAAAAGGAGCTGGCATCTCACTCTCTTTGAATCTTCTTTATCATGCTAGGATTAGCAGGAAAAAGCAAAAAATTTCAGAATTGCACCTTGCAATGTGGAGATATTACTGTTTGTGCATTTACAATATTCATTGATTTTTGCCATTGAAAAACATGTTTTTCATATACCAGAAATGTTTGAAGCTACTGACTGAATGAAAGGAGCTGGCATCTCACTCTCTTTGAATCTTCTTTATCATGCTAGGATTAACAGGAAAAAGCTAAAAATTTCAGAATTGCACCGTGCAATGTGGAGATATTACTGTTTGTGCATTTACAATATTCATTGATTTTTGCCATTGAAAAACATGTTTTTCATATACCAGAAATGTTTGAAGCTACTGACTGAATGAAAGGAGCTGGCATCTCACTCTCTTTGAATCTTCTTTATCATGCTAGGATTAACAGGAAAAAGCTAAAAATTTCAGAATTGCACCGTGCAATGTGGAGATATTACTGTTTGTGCATTTACAATATTCATTGATTTTTGCCATTGAAAAACATGTTTTTCATATACCAGAAATGTTTGAAGCTACTGACTGAATGAAAGGAGCTGGCATCTCACTCTCTTTGAATCTTCTTTATCATGCTAGGATTAGCAGGAAAAAGCTAAAAATTTCAGAATTGCACCGTGCAATGTGGAGATATTACTGTTTGTGCATTTACAATATTCATTGATTTTTGCCATTGAAAAACATGTTTTTCATATACCAGAAATGTTTGAAGCTACTGACTGAATGAAAGGAGCTGGCATCTCACTCTCTTTGAATCTTCTTTATCATGCTAGGATTAGCAGGAAAAAGCAAAAAATTTCAGAATTGCACCTTGCAATGCGGAGATATTACTGTTTGTGCATTTACAATATTCATTGATTTTTGCCATTGAAAAACATGTTTTTCATATACCAGAAATGTTTGAAGCTACTGACTGAATGAAAGGAGCTGGCATCTCACTCTCTTTGAATCTTCTTTATCATGCTAGGATTAGCAGGAAAAAGCAAAAAATTTCAGAATTGCACTTTGCAATGTGGAGATATTACTGTTTGTGCATTTACAATATTCATTGATTTTTGCCATTGAAAAACATGTTTTTCATATACCAGAAATGTTTGAAGCTACTGACTGAATGAAAGGAGCTGGCATCTCACTCTCTTTGAATCTTCTTTATCATGCTAGGATTAACAGGAAAAAGCTAAAAATTTCAGAATTGCACCGTGCAATGTGGAGATATTACTGTTTGTGCATTTACAATATTCATTGATTTTTGCCATTGAAAAACGTTTTTCATATACCAGAAATGTTTGAAGCTACTGACTGAATAAAAGGAGCTGGCATCTCACTCTCTTTGAATCTTCTTTATCATGCTAGGATTAGCAGGAAAAAGCAAAAAATTTCAGAATTGCACTTTGCAATGTGGAGATATTACTGTTTGTGCATTTACAATATTCATTGATTTTTGCCATTGAAAAACATGTTTTTCATATACCAGAAATGTTTGAAGCTACTGACTGAATGAAATGAGCTGGCATCTCACTCTCTTTGAATCTTCTTTATCATGCTAGGATTAACAGGAAAAAGCTAAAAATTTCAGAATTGCACCGTGCAATGTGGAGATATTACTGTTTGTGCATTTACAATATTCATTGATTTTTGCCATTGAAAAACGTTTTTCATATACCAGAAATGTTTGAAGCTACTGACAGAATAAAAGGAGCTGGCATCTCACTCTCTTTGAATCTTCTTTATCATGCTAGGATTAGCAGGAAAAAGCAAAAAATTTCAGAATTGCACCTTGCAATGTGGAGATATTACTGTTTGTGCATTTACAATATTCATTGATTTTTGCCATTGAAAAACATGTTTTTCATATACCAGAAATGTTTGAAGCTACTGACTGAATGAAAGGAGCTGGCATCTCACTCTCTTTGAATCTTCTTTATCATGCTAGGATTAACAGGAAAAAGCAAAAAATTTCATAATTGCACCTTGCAATGTGGAGATATTACTGTTTGTGCATTTACAATATTCATTGATTTTTGCCATTGAAAAACATGTTTTTCATATACCAGAAATGTTTGAAGCTACTGACTGAATGAAAGGAGCTGGCATCTCACTCTCTTTGAATCTTCTTTATCATGCTAGGATTAGCAGGAAAAAGCAAAAAATTTCAGAATTGCACCTTGCAATGCGGAGATATTACTGTTTGTGCATTTACAATATTCATTGATTTTTGCCATTGAAAAACATGTTTTTCATATACCAGAAATGTTTGAAGCTACTGACTGAATGAAAGGAGCTGGCATCTCACTCTCTTTGAATCTTCTTTATCATGCTAGGATTAACAGGAAAAAGCAAAAAATTTCAGAATTGCACCTTGCAATGTGGAGATATTACTGTTTGTGCATTTACAATATTCATTGATTTTTGCCATTGAAAAACGTTTTTCATATACCAGAAATGTTTGAAGCTACTGACTGAATGAAAGGAGCTGGCATCTCACTCTCTTTGAATCTTCTTTATCATGCTAGGATTAACAGGAAAAAGCTAAAAATTTCAGAATTGCACCGTGCAATGTGGAGATATTACTGTTTGTGCATTTACAATATTCATTGATTTTTGCCATTGAAAAACATGTTTTTCATATACCAGAAATGTTTGAAGCTACTGACTGAATGAAAGGAGCTGGCATCTCACTCTCTTTGAATCTTCTTTATCATGCTAGGATTAGCAGGAAAAAGCAAAAAATTTCAGAATTGCACTTTGCAATGTGGAGATATTACTGTTTGTGCATTTACAATATTCATTGATTTTTGCCATTGAAAAACATGTTTTTCATATACCAGAAATGTTTGAAGCTACTGACTGAATGAAAGGAGCTGGCATCTCACTCTCTTTGAATCTTCTTTATCATGCTAGGATTAACAGGAAAAAGCTAAAAATTTCAGAATTGCACCGTGCAATGTGGAGATATTACTGTTTGTGCATTTACAATATTCATTGATTTTTGCCATTGAAAAACGTTTTTCATATACCAGAAATGTTTGAAGCTACTGACTGAATAAAAGGAGCTGGCATCTCACTCTCTTTGAATCTTCTTTATCATGCTAGGATTAGCAGGAAAAAGCAAAAAATTTCAGAATTGCACCTTGCAATGTGGAGATATTACTGTTTGTGCATTTACAATATTCATTGATTTTTGCCATTGAAAAACATGTTTTTCATATACCAGAAATGTTTGAAGCTACTGACTGAATGAAAGGAGCTGGCATCTCACTCTCTTTGAATCTTCTTTATCATGCTAGGATTAACAGGAAAAAGCAAAAAATTTCAGAATTGCACCTTGCAATGTGGAGATATTACTGTTTGTGCATTTACAATATTCATTGATTTTTGCCATTGAAAAACATGTTTTTCATATACCAGAAATGTTTGAAGCTACTGACTGAATGAAAGGAGCTGGCATCTCACTCTCTTTGAATCTTCTTTATCATGCTAGGATTAACAGGAAAAAGCTAAAAATTTCAGAATTGCACCGTGCAATGTGGAGATATTACTGTTTGTGCATTTACAATATTCATTGATTTTTGCCATTGAAAAACATGTTTTTCATATACCAGAAATGTTTGAAGCTACTGACTGAATGAAAGGAGCTGGCATCTCACTCTCTTTGAATCTTCTTTATCATGCTAGGATTAACAGGAAAAAGCTAAAAATTTCAGAATTGCACCGTGCAATGTGGAGATATTACTGTTTGTGCATTTACAATATTCATTGATTTTTGCCATTGAAAAACGTTTTTCATATACCAGAAATGTTTGAAGCTACTGACTGAATAAAAGGAGCTGGCATCTCACTCTCTTTGAATCTTCTTTATCATGCTAGGATTAGCAGGAAAAAGCAAAAAATTTCAGAATTGCACTTTGCAATGTGGAGATATTACTGTTTGTGCATTTACAATATTCATTGATTTTTGCCATTGAAAAACATGTTTTTCATATACCAGAAATGTTTGAAGCTACTGACTGAATGAAATGAGCTGGCATCTCACTCTCTTTGAATCTTCTTTATCATGCTAGGATTAACAGGAAAAAGCTAAAAATTTCAGAATTGCACCGTGCAATGTGGAGATATTACTGTTTGTGCATTTACAATATTCATTGATTTTTGCCATTGAAAAACGTTTTTCATATACCAGAAATGTTTGAAGCTACTGACAGAATAAAAGGAGCTGGCATCTCACTCTCTTTGAATCTTCTTTATCATGCTAGGATTAGCAGGAAAAAGCAAAAAATTTCAGAATTGCACCTTGCAATGTGGAGATATTACTGTTTGTGCATTTACAATATTCATTGATTTTTGCCATTGAAAAACATGTTTTTCATATACCAGAAATGTTTGAAGCTACTGACTGAATGAAAGGAGCTGGCATCTCACTCTCTTTGAATCTTCTTTATCATGCTAGGATTAACAGGAAAAAGCAAAAAATTTCATAATTGCACCTTGCAATGTGGAGATATTACTGTTTGTGCATTTACAATATTCATTGATTTTTGCCATTGAAAAACATGTTTTTCATATACCAGAAATGTTTGAAGCTACTGACTGAATGAAAGGAGCTGGCATCTCACTCTCTTTGAATCTTCTTTATCATGCTAGGATTAGCAGGAAAAAGCAAAAAATTTCAGAATTGCACCTTGCAATGCGGAGATATTACTGTTTGTGCATTTACAATATTCATTGATTTTTGCCATTGAAAAACATGTTTTTCATATACCAGAAATGTTTGAAGCTACTGACTGAATGAAAGGAGCTGGCATCTCACTCTCTTTGAATCTTCTTTATCATGCTAGGATTAACAGGAAAAAGCAAAAAATTTCAGAATTGCACCTTGCAATGTGGAGATATTACTGTTTGTGCATTTACAATATTCATTGATTTTTGCCATTGAAAAACGTTTTTCATATACCAGAAATGTTTGAAGCTACTGACTGAATGAAAGGAGCTGGCATCTCACTCTCTTTGAATCTTCTTTATCATGCTAGGATTAACAGGAAAAAGCTAAAAATTTCAGAATTGCACCGTGCAATGTGGAGATATTACTGTTTGTGCATTTACAATATTCATTGATTTTTGCCATTGAAAAACATGTTTTTCATATACCAGAAATGTTTGAAGCTACTGACTGAATGAAAGGAGCTGGCATCTCACTCTCTTTGAATCTTCTTTATCATGCTAGGATTAGCAGGAAAAAGCAAAAAATTTCAGAATTGCACTTTGCAATGTGGAGATATTACTGTTTGTGCATTTACAATATTCATTGATTTTTGCCATTGAAAAACATGTTTTTCATATACCAGAAATGTTTGAAGCTACTGACTGAATGAAAGGAGCTGGCATCTCACTCTCTTTGAATCTTCTTTATCATGCTAGGATTAACAGGAAAAAGCTAAAAATTTCAGAATTGCACCGTGCAATGTGGAGATATTACTGTTTGTGCATTTACAATATTCATTGATTTTTGCCATTGAAAAACGTTTTTCATATACCAGAAATGTTTGAAGCTACTGACTGAATAAAAGGAGCTGGCATCTCACTCTCTTTGAATCTTCTTTATCATGCTAGGATTAGCAGGAAAAAGCAAAAAATTTCAGAATTGCACCTTGCAATGTGGAGATATTACTGTTTGTGCATTTACAATATTCATTGATTTTTGCCATTGAAAAACATGTTTTTCATATACCAGAAATGTTTGAAGCTACTGACTGAATGAAAGGAGCTGGCATCTCACTCTCTTTGAATCTTCTTTATCATGCTAGGATTAACAGGAAAAAGCAAAAAATTTCAGAATTGCACCTTGCAATGTGGAGATATTACTGTTTGTGCATTTACAATATTCATTGATTTTTGCCATTGAAAAACATGTTTTTCATATACCAGAAATGTTTGAAGCTACTGACTGAATGAAAGGAGCTGGCATCTCACTCTCTTTGAATCTTCTTTATCATGCTAGGATTAACAGGAAAAAGCTAAAAATTTCAGAATTGCACCGTGCAATGTGGAGATATTACTGTTTGTGCATTTACAATATTCATTGATTTTTGCCATTGAAAAACATGTTTTTCATATACCAGAAATGTTTGAAGCTACTGACTGAATGAAAGGAGCTGGCATTTCACTCTCTTTGAATCTTCTTTATCATGCTAGGATTAACAGGAAAAAGCTAAAAATTTCAGAATTGCACCGTGCAATGTGGAGATATTACTGTTTGTGCATTTACAATATTCATTGATTTTTGCCATTGAAAAACATGTTTTTCATATACCAGAAATGTTTGAAGCTACTGACTGAATGAAAGGAGCTGGCATCTCACTCTCTTTGAATCTTCTTTATCATGCTAGGATTAGCAGGAAAAAGCTAAAAATTTCAGAATTGCACCGTGCAATGTGGAGATATTACTGTTTGTGCTTTTACAATATTCATTGATTTTTGCCATTGAAAAACATGTTTTTCATATACCAGAAATGTTTGAAGCTACTGACTGAATGAAAGGAGCTGGCATCTCACTCTCTTTGAATCTTCTTTATCATGCTAGGATTAGCAGGAAAAAGCAAAAAATTTCAGAATTGCACCTTGCAATGCGGAGATATTACTGTTTGTGCATTTACAATATTCATTGATTTTTGCCATTGAAAAACATGTTTTTCATATACCAGAAATGTTTGAAGCTACTGACTGAATGAAAGGAGCTGGCATCTCACTCTCTTTGAATCTTCTTTATCATGCTAGGATTAACAGGAAAAAGCAAAAAATTTCAGAATTGCACCTTGCAATGTGGAGATATTACTGTTTGTGCATTTACAATATTCATTGATTTTTGCCATTGAAAAACGTTTTTCATATACCAGAAATGTTTGAAGCTACTGACTGAATGAAAGGAGCTGGCATCTCACTCTCTTTGAATCTTCTTTATCATGCTAGGATTAGCAGGAAAAAGCAAAAAATTTCAGAATTGCACCTTGCAATGTGGAGATATTACTGTTTGTGCATTTACAATATTCATTGATTTTTGCCATTGAAAAACATGTTTTTCATATACCAGAAATGTTTGAAGCTACTGACTGAATGAAAGGAGCTGGCATCTCACTCTCTTTGAATCTTCTTTATCATGCTAGGATTAACAGGAAAAAGCTAAAAATTTCAGAATTGCACCGTGCAATGTGGAGATATTACTGTTTGTGCATTTACAATATTCATTGATTTTTGCCATTGAAAAACGTTTTTCATATACCAGAAATGTTTGAAGCTACTGACTGAATAAAAGGAGCTGGCATCTCACTCTCTTTGAATCTTCTTTATCATGCTAGGATTAGCAGGAAAAAGCAAAAAATTTCAGAATTGCACCTTGCAATGTGGAGATATTACTGTTTGTGCATTTACAATATTCATTGATTTTTGCCATTGAAAAACATGTTTTTCATATACCAGAAATGTTTGAAGCTACTGACTGAATGAAAGGAGCTGGCATCTCACTCTCTTTGAATCTTCTTTATCATGCTAGGATTAACAGGAAAAAGCAAAAAATTTCAGAATTGCACCTTGCAATGTGGAGATATTACTGTTTGTGCATTTACAATATTCATTGATTTTTGCCATTGAAAAACATGTTTTTCATATACCAGAAATGTTTGAAGCTACTGACTGAATGAAAGGAGCTGGCATCTCACTCTCTTTGAATCTTCTTTATCATGCTAGGATTAACAGGAAAAAGCTAAAAATTTCAGAATTGCACCGTGCAATGTGGAGATATTACTGTTTGTGCATTTACAATATTCATTGATTTTTGCCATTGAAAAACATGTTTTTCATATACCAGAAATGTTTGAAGCTACTGACTGAATGAAAGGAGCTGGCATTTCACTCTCTTTGAATCTTCTTTATCATGCTAGGATTAACAGGAAAAAGCTAAAAATTTCAGAATTGCACCGTGCAATGTGGAGATATTACTGTTTGTGCATTTACAATATTCATTGATTTTTGCCATTGAAAAACATGTTTTTCATATACCAGAAATGTTTGAAGCTACTGACTGAATGAAAGGAGCTGGCATCTCACTCTCTTTGAATCTTCTTTATCATGCTAGGATTAGCAGGAAAAAGCTAAAAATTTCAGAATTGCACCGTGCAATGTGGAGATATTACTGTTTGTGCTTTTACAATATTCATTGATTTTTGCCATTGAAAAACATGTTTTTCATATACCAGAAATGTTTGAAGCTACTGACTGAATGAAAGGAGCTGGCATCTCACTCTCTTTGAATCTTCTTTATCATGCTAGGATTAGCAGGAAAAAGCAAAAAATTTCAGAATTGCACCTTGCAATGCGGAGATATTACTGTTTGTGCATTTACAATATTCATTGATTTTTGCCATTGAAAAACATGTTTTTCATATACCAGAAATGTTTGAAGCTACTGACTGAATGAAAGGAGCTGGCATCTCACTCTCTTTGAATCTTCTTTATCATGCTAGGATTAACAGGAAAAAGCAAAAAATTTCAGAATTGCACCTTGCAATGTGGAGATATTACTGTTTGTGCATTTACAATATTCATTGATTTTTGCCATTGAAAAACGTTTTTCATATACCAGAAATGTTTGAAGCTACTGACTGAATGAAAGGAGCTGGCATCTCACTCTCTTTGAATCTTCTTTATCATGCTAGGATTAGCAGGAAAAAGCAAAAAATTTCAGAATTGCACCTTGCAATGTGGAGATATTACTGTTTGTGCATTTACAATATTCATTGATTTTTGCCATTGAAAAACATGTTTTTCATATACCAGAAATGTTTGAAGCTACTGACTGAATGAAAGGAGCTGGCATCTCACTCTCTTTGAATCTTCTTTATCATGCTAGGATTAACAGGAAAAAGCAAAAAATTTCATAATTGCACCTTGCAATGTGGAGATATTACTGTTTGTGCATTTACAATATTCATTGATTTTTGCCATTGAAAAACATGTTTTTCATATACCAGAAATGTTTGAAGCTACTGACTGAATGAAAGGAGCTGGCATCTCACTCTCTTTGAATCTTCTTTATCATGCTAGGATTAGCAGGAAAAAGCAAAAAATTTCAGAATTGCACCTTGCAATGCGGAGATATTACTGTTTGTGCATTTACAATATTCATTGATTTTTGCCATTGAAAAACATGTTTTTCATATACCAGAAATGTTTGAAGCTACTGACTGAATGAAAGGAGCTGGCATCTCACTCTCTTTGAATCTTCTTTATCATGCTAGGATTAACAGGAAAAAGCAAAAAATTTCAGAATTGCACCTTGCAATGTGGAGATATTACTGTTTGTGCATTTACAATATTCATTGATTTTTGCCATTGAAAAACGTTTTTCATATACCAGAAATGTTTGAAGCTACTGACTGAATGAAAGGAGCTGGCATCTCACTCTCTTTGAATCTTCTTTATCATGCTAGGATTAACAGGAAAAAGCTAAAAATTTCAGAATTGCACCGTGCAATGTGGAGATATTACTGTTTGTGCATTTACAATATTCATTGATTTTTGCCATTGAAAAACATGTTTTTCATATACCAGAAATGTTTGAAGCTACTGACTGAATGAAAGGAGCTGGCATCTCACTCTCTTTGAATCTTCTTTATCATGCTAGGATTAGCAGGAAAAAGCAAAAAATTTCAGAATTGCACTTTGCAATGTGGAGATATTACTGTTTGTGCATTTACAATATTCATTGATTTTTGCCATTGAAAAACATGTTTTTCATATACCAGAAATGTTTGAAGCTACTGACTGAATGAAAGGAGCTGGCATCTCACTCTCTTTGAATCTTCTTTATCATGCTAGGATTAACAGGAAAAAGCTAAAAATTTCAGAATTGCACCGTGCAATGTGGAGATATTACTGTTTGTGCATTTACAATATTCATTGATTTTTGCCATTGAAAAACGTTTTTCATATACCAGAAATGTTTGAAGCTACTGACTGAATAAAAGGAGCTGGCATCTCACTCTCTTTGAATCTTCTTTATCATGCTAGGATTAGCAGGAAAAAGCAAAAAATTTCAGAATTGCACCTTGCAATGTGGAGATATTACTGTTTGTGCATTTACAATATTCATTGATTTTTGCCATTGAAAAACATGTTTTTCATATACCAGAAATGTTTGAAGCTACTGACTGAATGAAAGGAGCTGGCATCTCACTCTCTTTGAATCTTCTTTATCATGCTAGGATTAACAGGAAAAAGCAAAAAATTTCAGAATTGCACCTTGCAATGTGGAGATATTACTGTTTGTGCATTTACAATATTCATTGATTTTTGCCATTGAAAAACATGTTTTTCATATACCAGAAATGTTTGAAGCTACTGACTGAATGAAAGGAGCTGGCATCTCACTCTCTTTGAATCTTCTTTATCATGCTAGGATTAACAGGAAAAAGCTAAAAATTTCAGAATTGCACCGTGCAATGTGGAGATATTACTGTTTGTGCATTTACAATATTCATTGATTTTTGCCATTGAAAAACATGTTTTTCATATACCAGAAATGTTTGAAGCTACTGACTGAATGAAAGGAGCTGGCATTTCACTCTCTTTGAATCTTCTTTATCATGCTAGGATTAACAGGAAAAAGCTAAAAATTTCAGAATTGCACCGTGCAATGTGGAGATATTACTGTTTGTGCATTTACAATATTCATTGATTTTTGCCATTGAAAAACATGTTTTTCATATACCAGAAATGTTTGAAGCTACTGACTGAATGAAAGGAGCTGGCATCTCACTCTCTTTGAATCTTCTTTATCATGCTAGGATTAGCAGGAAAAAGCTAAAAATTTCAGAATTGCACCGTGCAATGTGGAGATATTACTGTTTGTGCTTTTACAATATTCATTGATTTTTGCCATTGAAAAACATGTTTTTCATATACCAGAAATGTTTGAAGCTACTGACTGAATGAAAGGAGCTGGCATCTCACTCTCTTTGAATCTTCTTTATCATGCTAGGATTAGCAGGAAAAAGCAAAAAATTTCAGAATTGCACCTTGCAATGCGGAGATATTACTGTTTGTGCATTTACAATATTCATTGATTTTTGCCATTGAAAAACATGTTTTTCATATACCAGAAATGTTTGAAGCTACTGACTGAATGAAAGGAGCTGGCATCTCACTCTCTTTGAATCTTCTTTATCATGCTAGGATTAACAGGAAAAAGCAAAAAATTTCAGAATTGCACCTTGCAATGTGGAGATATTACTGTTTGTGCATTTACAATATTCATTGATTTTTGCCATTGAAAAACGTTTTTCATATACCAGAAATGTTTGAAGCTACTGACTGAATGAAAGGAGCTGGCATCTCACTCTCTTTGAATCTTCTTTATCATGCTAGGATTAACAGGAAAAAGCTAAAAATTTCAGAATTGCACCGTGCAATGTGGAGATATTACTGTTTGTGCATTTACAATATTCATTGATTTTTGCCATTGAAAAACATGTTTTTCATATACCAGAAATGTTTGAAGCTACTGACTGAATGAAAGGAGCTGGCATCTCACTCTCTTTGAATCTTCTTTATCATGCTAGGATTAGCAGGAAAAAGCAAAAAATTTCAGAATTGCACCTTGCAATGTGGAGATATTACTGTTTGTGCATTTACAATATTCATTGATTTTTGCCATTGAAAAACATGTTTTTCATATACCAGAAATGTTTGAAGCTACTGACTGAATGAAAGGAGCTGGCATCTCACTCTCTTTGAATCTTCTTTATCATGCTAGGATTAACAGGAAAAAGCTAAAAATTTCAGAATTGCACCGTGCAATGTGGAGATATTACTGTTTGTGCATTTACAATATTCATTGATTTTTGCCATTGAAAAACGTTTTTCATATACCAGAAATGTTTGAAGCTACTGACTGAATGAAAGGAGCTGGCATCTCACTCTCTTTGAATCTTCTTTATCATGCTAGGATTAGCAGGAAAAAGCAAAAAATTTCAGAATTGCACCTTGCAATGTGGAGATATTACTGTTTGTGCATTTACAATATTCATTGATTTTTGCCATTGAAAAACATGTTTTTCATATACCAGAAATGTTTGAAGCTACTGACTGAATGAAAGGAGCTGGCATCTCACTCTCTTTGAATCTTCTTTATCATGCTAGGATTAACAGGAAAAAGCAAAAAATTTCAGAATTGCACCTTGCAATGTGGAGATATTACTGTTTGTGCATTTACAATATTCATTGATTTTTGCCATTGAAAAACATGTTTTTCATATACCAGAAATGTTTGAAGCTACTGACTGAATGAAAGGAGCTGGCATCTCACTCTCTTTGAATCTTCTTTATCATGCTAGGATTAGCAGGAAAAAGCAAAAAATTTCAGAATTGCACCTTGCAATGCGGAGATATTACTGTTTGTGCATTTACAATATTCATTGATTTTTGCCATTGAAAAAACATGTTTTTCATATACCAGAAATGTTTGAAGCTACTGACTGAATGAAAGGAGCTGGCATCTCACTCTCTTTGAATCTTCTTTATCATGCTAGGATTAACAGGAAAAAGCAAAAAATTTCAGAATTGCACCTTGCAATGTGGAGATATTACTGTTTGTGCATTTACAATATTCATTGATTTTTGCCATTGAAAAACGTTTTTCATATACCAGAAATGTTTGAAGCTACTGACTGAATGAAAGGAGCTGGCATCTCACTCTCTTTGAATCTTCTTTATCATGCTAGGATTAACAGGAAAAAGCTAAAAATTTCAGAATTGCACCGTGCAATGTGGAGATATTACTGTTTGTGCATTTACAATATTCATTGATTTTTGCCATTGAAAAACATGTTTTTTCATATACCAGAAATGTTTGAAGCTACTGACTGAATGAAAGGAGCTGGCATCTCACTCTCTTTGAATCTTCTTTATCATGCTAGGATTAGCAGGAAAAAGCAAAAAATTTCAGAATTGCACCTTGCAATGTGGAGATATTACTGTTTGTGCATTTACAATATTCATTGATTTTTGCCATTGAAAAACATGTTTTTCATATACCAGAAATGTTTGAAGCTACTGACTGAATGAAAGGAGCTGGCATCTCACTCTCTTTGAATCTTCTTTATCATGCTAGGATTAACAGGAAAAAGCTAAAAATTTCAGAATTGCACCGTGCAATGTGGAGATATTACTGTTTGTGCATTTACAATATTCATTGATTTTTGCCATTGAAAAACAGTTTTTCATATACCAGAAATGTTTGAAGCTACTGACTGAATGAAAGGAGCTGGCATCTCACTCTCTTTGAATCTTCTTTATCATGCTAGGATTAGCAGGAAAAAGCAAAAAATTTCAGAATTGCACCTTGCAATGTGGAGATATTACTGTTTGTGCATTTACAATATTCATTGATTTTTGCCATTGAAAAACATGTTTTTCATATACCAGAAATGTTTGAAGCTACTGACTGAATGAAAGGAGCTGGCATCTCACTCTCTTTGAATCTTCTTTATCATGCTAGGATTAACAGGAAAAAGCAAAAAATTTCAGAATTGCACCTTGCAATGTGGAGATATTACTGTTTGTGCATTTACAATATTCATTGATTTTTGCCATTGAAAAACATGTTTTTCATATACCAGAAATTGAAGCTACTGACTGAATGAAAGGAGCTGGCATCTCACTCTCTTTGAATCTTCTTTATCATGCTAGGATTAGCAGGAAAAAGCAAAAAATTTCAGAATTGCACCTTGCAATGCGGAGATATTACTGTTTGTGCATTTACAATATTCATTGATTTTTGCCATTGAAAAACATGTTTTTCATATACCAGAAATGTTTGAAGCTACTGACTGAATGAAAGGAGCTGGCATCTCACTCTCTTTGAATCTTCTTTATCATGCTAGGATTAACAGGAAAAAGCAAAAAATTTCAGAATTGCACCTTGCAATGTGGAGATATTACTGTTTGTGCATTTACAATATTCATTGATTTTTGCCATTGAAAAACGTTTTTCATATACCAGAAATGTTTGAAGCTACTGACTGAATGAAAGGAGCTGGCATCTCACTCTCTTTGAATCTTCTTTATCATGCTAGGATTAACAGGAAAAAGCTAAAAATTTCAGAATTGCACCGTGCAATGTGGAGATATTACTGTTTGTGCATTTACAATATTCATTGATTTTTGCCATTGAAAAACATGTTTTTCATATACCAGAAATGTTTGAAGCTACTGACTGAATGAAAGGAGCTGGCATCTCACTCTCTTTGAATCTTCTTTATCATGCTAGCATTAACAGGAAAAAGCTACAAATTTCAGAATTGCACCTTGCAATGCGGAGATATTACTGTTTGTGCATTTACAATATTCATTGATTTTTGCCATTGAAAAACATGTTTTTCATATACCAGAAATGTTTGAAGCTACTGACTGAATGAAAGGAGCTGGCATCTCACTCTCTTTGAATCTTCTTTATCATGCTAGGATTAACAGGAAAAAGCAAAAAATTTCAGAATTGCACCTTGCAATGTGGAGATATTACTGTTTGTGCATTTACAATATTCATTGATTTTTGCCATTGAAAAACGTTTTTCATATACCAGAAATGTTTGAAGCTACTGACTGAATGAAAGGAGCTGGCATCTCACTCTCTTTGAATCTTCTTTATCATGCTAGGATTAACAGGAAAAAGCTAAAAATTTCAGAATTGCACCGTGCAATGTGGAGATATTACTGTTTGTGCATTTACAATATTCATTGATTTTTGCCATTGAAAAACATGTTTTTCATATACCAGAAATGTTTGAAGCTACTGACTGAATGAAAGGAGCTGGCATCTCACTCTCTTTGAATCTTCTTTATCATGCTAGGATTAGCAGGAAAAAGCAAAAAATTTCAGAATTGCACCTTGCAATGTGGAGATATTACTGTTTGTGCATTTACAATATTCATTGATTTTTGCCATTGAAAAACATGTTTTTCATATACCAGAAATGTTTGAAGCTACTGACTGAATGAAAGGAGCTGGCATCTCACTCTCTTTGAATCTTCTTTATCATGCTAGGATTAACAGGAAAAAGCTAAAAATTTCAGAATTGCACCGTGCAATGTGGAGATATTACTGTTTGTGCATTTACAATATTCATTGATTTTTGCCATTGAAAAACGTTTTTCATATACCAGAAATGTTTGAAGCTACTGACTGAATGAAAGGAGCTGGCATCTCACTCTCTTTGAATCTTCTTTATCATGCTAGGATTAGCAGGAAAAAGCAAAAAATTTCAGAATTGCACCTTGCAATGTGGAGATATTACTGTTTGTGCATTTACAATATTCATTGATTTTTGCCATTGAAAAACATGTTTTTCATATACCAGAAATGTTTGAAGCTACTGACTGAATGAAAGGAGCTGGCATCTCACTCTCTTTGAATCTTCTTTATCATGCTAGGATTAACAGGAAAAAGCAAAAAATTTCAGAATTGCACCTTGCAATGTGGAGATATTACTGTTTGTGCATTTACAATATTCATTGATTTTTGCCATTGAAAAACATGTTTTTCATATACCAGAAATGTTTGAAGCTACTGACTGAATGAAAGGAGCTGGCATCTCACTCTCTTTGAATCTTCTTTATCATGCTAGGATTAGCAGGAAAAAGCAAAAAATTTCAGAATTGCACCTTGCAATGCGGAGATATTACTGTTTGTGCATTTACAATATTCATTGATTTTTGCCATTGAAAAACATGTTTTTCATATACCAGAAATGTTTGAAGCTACTGACTGAATGAAAGGAGCTGGCATCTCACTCTCTTTGAATCTTCTTTATCATGCTAGGATTAACAGGAAAAAGCAAAAAATTTCAGAATTGCACCTTGCAATGTGGAGATATTACTGTTTGTGCATTTACAATATTCATTGATTTTTGCCATTGAAAAACGTTTTTCATATACCAGAAATGTTTGAAGCTACTGACTGAATGAAAGGAGCTGGCATCTCACTCTCTTTGAATCTTCTTTATCATGCTAGGATTAACAGGAAAAAGCTAAAAATTTCAGAATTGCACCGTGCAATGTGGAGATATTACTGTTTGTGCATTTACAATATTCATTGATTTTTGCCATTGAAAAACATGTTTTTCATATACCAGAAATGTTTGAAGCTACTGACTGAATGAAAGGAGCTGGCATCTCACTCTCTTTGAATCTTCTTTATCATGCTAGCATTAACAGGAAAAAGCTACAAATTTCAGAATTGCACCGTGCAATGTGGAGATATTACTGTTTGTGCATTTACAATATTCATTGATTTTTGCCATTGAAAAACATGGTTTTCATATACCAGAAATGTTTGAAGCTACTGACTGAATGAAAGGAGCTGGCATCTCACTCTCTTTGAATCTTCTTTATCATGCTAGGATTAACAGGAAAAAGCAAAAAATTTCAGAATTGCACCGTGCAATGTGGAGATATTACTGTTTGTGCATTTACAATATTCATTGATTTTTGCCATTGAAAAACGTTTTTCATATACCAGAAATGTTTGAAGCTACTGACTGAATGAAAGGAGCTGGCATCTCACTCTCTTTGAATCTTCTTTATCATGCTAGGATTAACAGGAAAAAGCTAAAAATTTCAGAATTGCACCGTGCAATGTGGAGATATTACTGTTTGTGCATTTACAATATTCATTGATTTTTGCCATTGAAAAACATGTTTTTCATATACCAGAAATGTTTGAAGCTACTGACTGAATGAAAGGAGCTGGCATCTCACTCTCTTTGAATCTTCTTTATCATGCTAGGATTAGCAGGAAAAAGCAAAAAATTTCAGAATTGCACTTTGCAATGTGGAGATATTACTGTTTGTGCATTTACAATATTCATTGATTTTTGCCATTGAAAAACATGTTTTTCATATACCAGAAATGTTTGAAGCTACTGACTGAATGAAAGGAGCTGGCATCTCACTCTCTTTGAATCTTCTTTATCATGCTAGGATTAACAGGAAAAAGCTAAAAATTTCAGAATTGCACCGTGCAATGTGGAGATATTACTGTTTGTGCATTTACAATATTCATTGATTTTTGCCATTGAAAAACGTTTTTCATATACCAGAAATGTTTGAAGCTACTGACTGAATAAAAGGAGCTGGCATCTCACTCTCTTTGAATCTTCTTTATCATGCTAGGATTAGCAGGAAAAAGCAAAAAATTTCAGAATTGCACCTTGCAATGTGGAGATATTACTGTTTGTGCATTTACAATATTCATTGATTTTTGCCATTGAAAAACATGTTTTTCATATACCAGAAATGTTTGAAGCTACTGACTGAATGAAAGGAGCTGGCATCTCACTCTCTTTGAATCTTCTTTATCATGCTAGGATTAACAGGAAAAAGCAAAAAATTTCAGAATTGCACCTTGCAATGTGGAGATATTACTGTTTGTGCATTTACAATATTCATTGATTTTTGCCATTGAAAAACATGTTTTTCATATACCAGAAATGTTTGAAGCTACTGACTGAATGAAAGGAGCTGGCATCTCACTCTCTTTGAATCTTCTTTATCATGCTAGGATTAACAGGAAAAAGCTAAAAATTTCAGAATTGCACCGTGCAATGTGGAGATATTACTGTTTGTGCATTTACAATATTCATTGATTTTTGCCATTGAAAAACATGTTTTTCATATACCAGAAATGTTTGAAGCTACTGACTGAATGAAAGGAGCTGGCATCTCACTCTCTTTGAATCTTCTTTATCATGCTAGGATTAACAGGAAAAAGCTAAAAATTTCAGAATTGCACCGTGCAATGTGGAGATATTACTGTTTGTGCATTTACAATATTCATTGATTTTTGCCATTGAAAAACGTTTTTCATATACCAGAAATGTTTGAAGCTACTGACTGAATAAAAGGAGCTGGCATCTCACTCTCTTTGAATCTTCTTTATCATGCTAGGATTAGCAGGAAAAAGCAAAAAATTTCAGAATTGCACTTTGCAATGTGGAGATATTACTGTTTGTGCATTTACAATATTCATTGATTTTTGCCATTGAAAAACATGTTTTTCATATACCAGAAATGTTTGAAGCTACTGACTGAATGAAATGAGCTGGCATCTCACTCTCTTTGAATCTTCTTTATCATGCTAGGATTAACAGGAAAAAGCTAAAAATTTCAGAATTGCACCGTGCAATGTGGAGATATTACTGTTTGTGCATTTACAATATTCATTGATTTTTGCCATTGAAAAACGTTTTTCATATACCAGAAATGTTTGAAGCTACTGACAGAATAAAAGGAGCTGGCATCTCACTCTCTTTGAATCTTCTTTATCATGCTAGGATTAGCAGGAAAAAGCAAAAAATTTCAGAATTGCACCTTGCAATGTGGAGATATTACTGTTTGTGCATTTACAATATTCATTGATTTTTGCCATTGAAAAACATGTTTTTCATATACCAGAAATGTTTGAAGCTACTGACTGAATGAAAGGAGCTGGCATCTCACTCTCTTTGAATCTTCTTTATCATGCTAGGATTAACAGGAAAAAGCAAAAAATTTCATAATTGCACCTTGCAATGTGGAGATATTACTGTTTGTGCATTTACAATATTCATTGATTTTTGCCATTGAAAAACATGTTTTTCATATACCAGAAATGTTTGAAGCTACTGACTGAATGAAAGGAGCTGGCATCTCACTCTCTTTGAATCTTCTTTATCATGCTAGGATTAGCAGGAAAAAGCAAAAAATTTCAGAATTGCACCTTGCAATGCGGAGATATTACTGTTTGTGCATTTACAATATTCATTGATTTTTGCCATTGAAAAACATGTTTTTCATATACCAGAAATGTTTGAAGCTACTGACTGAATGAAAGGAGCTGGCATCTCACTCTCTTTGAATCTTCTTTATCATGCTAGGATTAACAGGAAAAAGCAAAAAATTTCAGAATTGCACCTTGCAATGTGGAGATATTACTGTTTGTGCATTTACAATATTCATTGATTTTTGCCATTGAAAAACGTTTTTCATATACCAGAAATGTTTGAAGCTACTGACTGAATGAAAGGAGCTGGCATCTCACTCTCTTTGAATCTTCTTTATCATGCTAGGATTAACAGGAAAAAGCTAAAAATTTCAGAATTGCACCGTGCAATGTGGAGATATTACTGTTTGTGCATTTACAATATTCATTGATTTTTGCCATTGAAAAACATGTTTTTCATATACCAGAAATGTTTGAAGCTACTGACTGAATGAAAGGAGCTGGCATCTCACTCTCTTTGAATCTTCTTTATCATGCTAGGATTAGCAGGAAAAAGCAAAAAATTTCAGAATTGCACTTTGCAATGTGGAGATATTACTGTTTGTGCATTTACAATATTCATTGATTTTTGCCATTGAAAAACATGTTTTTCATATACCAGAAATGTTTGAAGCTACTGACTGAATGAAAGGAGCTGGCATCTCACTCTCTTTGAATCTTCTTTATCATGCTAGGATTAACAGGAAAAAGCTAAAAATTTCAGAATTGCACCGTGCAATGTGGAGATATTACTGTTTGTGCATTTACAATATTCATTGATTTTTGCCATTGAAAAACGTTTTTCATATACCAGAAATGTTTGAAGCTACTGACTGAATAAAAGGAGCTGGCATCTCACTCTCTTTGAATCTTCTTTATCATGCTAGGATTAGCAGGAAAAAGCAAAAAATTTCAGAATTGCACCTTGCAATGTGGAGATATTACTGTTTGTGCATTTACAATATTCATTGATTTTTGCCATTGAAAAACATGTTTTTCATATACCAGAAATGTTTGAAGCTACTGACTGAATGAAAGGAGCTGGCATCTCACTCTCTTTGAATCTTCTTTATCATGCTAGGATTAACAGGAAAAAGCAAAAAATTTCAGAATTGCACCTTGCAATGTGGAGATATTACTGTTTGTGCATTTACAATATTCATTGATTTTTGCCATTGAAAAACATGTTTTTCATATACCAGAAATGTTTGAAGCTACTGACTGAATGAAAGGAGCTGGCATCTCACTCTCTTTGAATCTTCTTTATCATGCTAGGATTAACAGGAAAAAGCTAAAAATTTCAGAATTGCACCGTGCAATGTGGAGATATTACTGTTTGTGCATTTACAATATTCATTGATTTTTGCCATTGAAAAACATGTTTTTCATATACCAGAAATGTTTGAAGCTACTGACTGAATGAAAGGAGCTGGCATTTCACTCTCTTTGAATCTTCTTTATCATGCTAGGATTAACAGGAAAAAGCTAAAAATTTCAGAATTGCACCGTGCAATGTGGAGATATTACTGTTTGTGCATTTACAATATTCATTGATTTTTGCCATTGAAAAACATGTTTTTCATATACCAGAAATGTTTGAAGCTACTGACTGAATGAAAGGAGCTGGCATCTCACTCTCTTTGAATCTTCTTTATCATGCTAGGATTAGCAGGAAAAAGCTAAAAATTTCAGAATTGCACCGTGCAATGTGGAGATATTACTGTTTGTGCTTTTACAATATTCATTGATTTTTGCCATTGAAAAACATGTTTTTCATATACCAGAAATGTTTGAAGCTACTGACTGAATGAAAGGAGCTGGCATCTCACTCTCTTTGAATCTTCTTTATCATGCTAGGATTAGCAGGAAAAAGCAAAAAATTTCAGAATTGCACCTTGCAATGCGGAGATATTACTGTTTGTGCATTTACAATATTCATTGATTTTTGCCATTGAAAAACATGTTTTTCATATACCAGAAATGTTTGAAGCTACTGACTGAATGAAAGGAGCTGGCATCTCACTCTCTTTGAATCTTCTTTATCATGCTAGGATTAACAGGAAAAAGCAAAAAATTTCAGAATTGCACCTTGCAATGTGGAGATATTACTGTTTGTGCATTTACAATATTCATTGATTTTTGCCATTGAAAAACGTTTTTCATATACCAGAAATGTTTGAAGC